>NC_139513.1:101950881-102073381 GCF_947247035.1 Vipera ursinii | reverse complement strand
GTTTGAGCTAGACGCTGAACATGAGTTGTGATTTTGGTTGGGGTAGGCAACAGTTTCCATTTTTGTAGGCGCAAGGTGGAAGTGATGTTATTTTAGCTGTACTATAATCAGGCAAAAGCAGAATTGGCTCAGCTGCCCAAGGAGGTTAATGACATATGATCTAATATGGAGTGACATCTGCCCTGCTTAATATCTTCTTAAGTGGGAGCCAGAGTAACATAGTGGTTAGGGTGCTGGACCAGGGAGAGGGAGATCCAGCTTCTAATTCTACCTTAGGCATGCAAGCCGGCTAGGTGACTTTAGTATTGTCCTATTCATTCACCATTAGACTGGAAAGTCCAAAAACATCCACCTACACATCCATACTGCACCACTGTTGTAGATTAAAATCCATAACTTCATAACTTTCAATGGAAATGAATTCCACTCTATGTAGGCCTGCACACTAAAGCAGGAGACTAAATCAGACTAAATGTGCATTCTTCCAACAGCTTTCCAATTCTGTTTTCAAAGTTGTTTTTAATAACTGAATCAAATGTCATTATCTGTTACATATTTTCTGTAAGAAACACAAACCGAGTAAGATGGTTGGCAATTAAAAATAGTTATTTCCATTGCTTTGCACACCACTTCTTTAAAGGAATCAACAATGAGCCAAGTTGAAAAATGCTACCTGTTAATGCTGCATAAATGTGATTCATGAAATATGACATCTTTTTAACGGAAAAAGAAAACACTTCCTTCAACTGAAGGCTTTTAAATGCAAAATATTGACACATTTGTATTATCTCATACAAAGGGCTTTGTTCAGAAAGATAATTTCATAGAATGAGTAGTATCATGTGATCTTATTCATATTTATGAAATATGATAACATAGAAAAAAGGTTACGGGAGTACAGCAACTATCTTTATAGACCCTTTTCAGCTTCAAAATGTTTTTTCCTTTCAAACATCAGACACTAATTAGCAAATATCTAATTAGTGTTAGAAGATTAATCGCTCATGGGAGTTCTGAGGCTTTGTGCTTTCATGCATGTCGAAACAGTACCACTTTAGGTGCATTTGTTAAGGTACAGTAACTTTAAATGGTACAATTTCTATTTTTCTGTGAATTGTAAATTAGAATTTAAGAAAATAAAATGCAGCTCAAAGGAATGTAAAAGACAGAAAATATTAATTTCAAAAGTGTCTATGAAACAGGATTCCAAGAATATTTTCCAGCTATGGACTGAAAAAATAGTTTACACTTAGCATTTTCAAGAATTTGAATTTTCCTGCTATATTTCTGTGTTTAATTGGAGAGACCCCTTCTCATATTCCAAAGAAGCCAAATAAGCCCTTCTCTATAGTACGTCAGGACAAAAGGTAAAGTTCCATTGAAAAGTGAGTTTTAGTTATACAGTGGCACATTTATTTTAATATGTTTTGTAGCAACAAATATATTTTATTTCTGAATTGTAAAATTATTGCATTAAAACCAATGTTTCTCTCACAACTTGTGGAAATTAATTAATCTGACTTCAAGGAAATGACATATTTACTCAGCTACTCCTTACCTACACACTTAACTTGGGTTAGGGAGAATTAACAGGGAGCAGGTGGGGATAGTTATGACTAGTGGTTATCAGGTGTTCAGTTTTTTTACCCAGACATGAATTCTAGTCTTCTGAAGTGCTTCCAACTCATGCTTGATGGATATGTACAGGTAATCTGTTTTTGCCACTGTATGGAAGTGGTTTGTCATTATTCTCTTTCCAAAGTATTGGAAGAATATTTGTCTAAATTACAAATCTGTTGTTTTGTGGCAGTTCCCCATCCAAATGCCTAAGTAGGTAGATCCTGTTTCACTTTCTGAGACCAGCCAACTTGGTTAGGAAAACTCTCTTACATTGCTTCTGAGTCATGTTTCTCCCATATTTTGAGCAAAGAATCAAACAGCACTTTGATCATAGGTTTGATATACATTTTTTAGATAACAGAAACTAACTTTTTTCTGTATAAATTACATGGAAGCCAACAGCATTTAGAAAACTGTCTTTTTGACAGCTGATGCTCTTCATAAAAAGAATGCTTCTTTTTAAAGTTTGCCTTCGCTTTGCATTTCAACTCACCTTATTTGTGTCAGAGCAAAAGATGCTATGACAGGAACATCTCTTCTTTACTGAAGAATGGGTATGAAAAGGGAGCCTTCCTTGTAGAAGGGGCTTTCGGGATTCCTTGGCATTCTTCTTTTTCCCCCAAAGAATGAAACAATCTCCTTCAGTGTGTCCTAATTTGAGACTCAGCACCCTTAGGCAGTATTGTTGTCCCTTTCTTGTAATTGATGTCTCAATGAGAATGCCAGTGCATCTCCCTTCTGCTCCTCCTCAACAATTGCTCCGCACAGATGTCATTAAGGATTAAGGATGTTGAGTATTCTGCAGATGTTACAAACAACAAAGAAAAGCGCAGGCAAGGTTGGTTACCTGAGGTTTTTTTTTTAATAAAAATGTTACCATAAGTATGCTTTAACGCATATATCTGAATATATGCAGGTTAAGGCACTTTGCATGGTTTTCATACATTCCAAGCCAAGAATCGATGCATTTTATCCTGTTTAATCCTATATTGGGTTGCAGCCTGAGACAAGAATGACATTTTCCCAAATTAAAAATAAATAAACAGAAAAATAATTCGTGAACCATAGAAAATGCTACATTTATGAGAAGATATTAAATCCTGAATTTCAATCTCTTCCCAGAATGGAAAAAAATAAAGAAAAAACATCTGGCTGTAATCTCAGAGAATCTAAAAGAGCATTCCAATTTTAATATTATATTTTTTTATTGAAAAGTTTTAGAGTACATTTTATCTTTAACAATCCCCCCCTCCCCCCACCCCTACCTATCCCTCCCTACCCCTCCCCCCATTTCCCCCTCCCCCCCGACTTCCCAGAGCTACGTACAAGGTATAAAAACAAAGAACAATCATAAACATCCATATGCTAACAACAATAAACTCTTAAATCTATCGCTCTCTAGCTCATATAAGATAACTACAAGCAATATTAATATTACATATAAAAAGAGGGGGGGAAAAGGAAGACTTATTCAAATGCTAAATGAAACTTTTTAGTCCCATATTTGTTCTGGATATAATCAATCCATTTTTTCCACTCCATAATATAATGTTCTTGCGAGTGATCTTTCAAGTAAGCCGAAATCTTTGCCATTTCCGCCAGGTCAGAAACCTTTAGAGTCCATTCTTCTATAGTCGGCAGTTCCTCCTTCTTCCAATATTGACCTATTAAAAGTCTTGCTGCTGTAATTAAATTCAAGATCAACTTAGTGTCCACAACAGTAGCATCTGTAGTTATGCCCAACAAAAACAATTGCGGACAAAACTTTATCCTTTGCTTGAAGATCTTCTGCATATTCCACCAAATTTTTATCCAAAAAGCCTTAATCTTTTTGCAGGTCCACCATATGTGAAAATATGTTGCATCTTCATCACCACATCTCCAACATTTTGGCTGGTAGTTCGGATACATACTTGCAAGCTTTTTAGGATCTAAATGCCATCTATAAAACATTTTATAAAAGTTCTCTCTTAAGTTCTGAGCTTGTGTAAATTTTACGTTCCTCACCCAGATCTTTTCCCACGTATCCATTGTAATAACTTCTTGGATATTCTGGGCCCATTTTATCATACAGTCTTTAACAAGTTCTGTTTCTGAGTCAATTTCTATCAATGCAAGATATATCCGTTTGATATGTGCTGGACCCCAATTTTAATATTATATTAAGTGGGGAAAAATTACTGTTCATTTCACGTAAATATCAGTAGTTTGATTCTGACAAGCCTTGAGAAGTAAAAGGTTTTGAATTCAAAGGGAGCTTCTGTAATGTCTTCTCTTTGCTTGTTTTCTTATTGAGGATATGAGATTGAACGGTTTGTGATGTATCAGGCCATAAAGCCAGTATTTAGTTATTAGAGCTATCCACAACGATAACAATGGCACATTGTTACATGTCAAGGATTTGCTGGCCCTCGTTATGAAAGAATACAGAGAAGGGGGACAATACATGTCTTGCAACCAGCATAATACGCAACGTAATATACAAAGCTGAAGAAAAACAAATGAAAGAAATAGCAATTTCTCTGAAAAAGCAAAGCACATGGTTCAAATAAATGTATACCTATCACCATGATTCTCAGGGGCTAAAAAGTCTTGCTTTATCAGTGAAAAAAAGTGTCCAGAATTGTATCAATGATAGTTAAGCCCTTACAGTAATTTTTAATCTATTTATTTTTTAAAAGAAAAATAAAGAATCGTGATTTACATGGATGTACTTGGTTTTCATATTTTACATTTTAAATTCATTTATCTGAAATATATACTTTTAGAGATGGTTGTGGTTCCTCTTAGTACAGATAACATTGTGTAATGTACCTGATAAGTTCATTGGTGTAGTTATGTAATTAAATGGTGTAGTCATACATAATAAAGTATATCCACATATGACTAGCTCAGTCAATTTCTTCTGTCGTTTGATTTAAAGATGCATGACTGATGCTATGATGACAAAGTTACACTAAAGATTTATGTTATGCTTTATAAATGCTATAATTAGTTAAAAACAAATGGGTTCTGAACAATGGAAGAAAATTTGCCTTGCTAATTTGGAATTTACCCATGTATTTTGAAAAAATGAAAAAATAAATATTGAAAATAACTTAAGTATGTCTTTTTAATTTTAATCTTTAATTAAATTTCATCATCATTATCATCATCATCATCATTTTAGTCATTGGCTATATATACACTAAGGGACGCAGTGGCTCAGTGGGTTAGGACACTGAGCTTGTTGATCAGTTTGGCGGGTCGAATCCTGAGTGCCGCATAACAGAGTGAGCGCCTGTTACTCGTCCCAGCTTCTGTCAACCTAGCAGTTCGAAAGCACGTAAAAATGCAAGTAGAAAAATAGGGACCACTATGGTGGGAATGTAACAGCGTTCCGTGTGCCTTTGGCATCTAATCATGCCGGCCACATGACCATGGAGACGTCCTCGGACAAGCACTGGCTCTTCGGCTTTGAAATGGAGATGAGCACTGGCCCCTAGAGTCAGAAACGACTAGCACGCATGTGCGGGGGAACCTTTACCTTTATATATACACTGCCGGATGAAGGCCTCTTCTGCAAGATTTCAACCTATGTGTTCCTGAGCTTTCTTTTGCCAATTTGGGCCTCTATACTTGCTGATGTTGTTGATCCATCTTTTTTTAGGTTTCTTTTGTGGATGATTTTTATCAAGTGGGATCCATTATGTGACTGCCTTGGTCCACCTGCCATCAGTTCTTCTTGCTATGTGACCGGCCAATTTCCATTTCAATTCTTTTACTCTCTTGATGATATTGTATATTTTTGTTTGTTCTCTAATCCATGTGTGGGTCTTTCTATCTTTTCCTGTGATGCCGAACATGTATCTTTCCATGGCTTTTTGCCTGACTCGTAGTTTTTGTATCGATCCTGAGGTTAGTGTCCATGTTTCATCAGCATATGTTACAGCAGATCACACACACTGATCGAAAACTTTTCAGGCTTAGGGGAAGGTTGTTCTTGGAAATTATGCTTAGCTTGCCAAATGCTGGACAACCACATTTAACACACCATTTAATTTCCTTTATTGTAGCACCTTCCATTGCGATCAGTTGGCCAAGGTATACGTAGTGGTCTACCACATCTAGTTCTTCTCCAGATATAAAAATATCATAATATAAAATACAAATTAAAATAAAGTTAATAGGGAAAAGGGGAAGGGAAAAAGGAGAAAAAAAGTGTAGCGTAGGAGGGACAAGGAAAATAAATGCTAACTTCCAACTTTTTTCAGTGCAGTAGAATACAAATAGAGTAGAGTAGAGTACACTTCAACTTTTGCTTTTACATACTTGGGTAAAAGCAAGTAGGAATTTCTCTTAAATTGTCCCAACTGTATTCCTGTCTTTTGAAAATGAGTTGTTACATACTGTATATATGTAGGTAAGTATGTATGTATGTATGTATGTATGTATGTATGTATGTATGTATGTATAGGTGATTTATATGATTCCTATATTTAAGTTTTACTCTTTAAAGGCTTTTTTTCTTATGAGACACAAAATGTGTTTTTATACTGTTCTTATTGGTGAATAGTAGGCTTTTTCAGTATTTTCTTTTAAATTCTAACATTAATTCTATGGAAGTTAAGGCTGTGCAAAATATTGAAAGGGTATTTTTCTTCAACAATGCTTTTTTATATATAGGTAGAAGCCTCTTCAAGCTATTGGGAAAACAGTACTAAAGCTTTGGCAACACAGGTCACAATACCTCAGGAACAACTGTGTTGCCTCTTTCACCTTACAGAGAATTGCATCACTTGAAGTGCCTCCTCAAGCTATCTCACATAGGCCTACAATTGATAGCAAATTGCTTTAATAAAGAAAAAAAATAAATACACCAGTTTCCCTAAGAACATTTCCCTTGATTCACAGCCTTTCCCAAATGTGTGTGTTAAGAGTGATTTCAGTTATTATTCTCTGAGTGATAATGCAAGCTTGTGAAAGATGCATCATAAGGCACTCACAAGTTTTAATGTTGTGCTGGAGAGGAAGCTTTGCCAGAAATTGCCTGTTTCAGGCAGATGATACAAAACTAAACATCTGTTAAATTAACATCTACCTAACTTTTTTGCTTTTGAGTCAAATGCAGTTGAAAAAATTAAATCTTACTATCTGTCAAAACAATCTGTCTCAGGATATTTATATACAGAGAAAAAAAAGAAAAAAGTGCAATATAATTGACTGCACTGCTCATATGCTCACTGCTGGTTTCTCAAGATTGGTGCATAAACCTGTTTTCACTATCACTGCTTAACCTTTGAGTACAAATGATCCTGAGCAAAGCCCAATTTTAAAACTGCTGGAAATAGAAATAAAAGCTTCCTCTAGCAGCTTAAATCTTTCTATTTGTGTTTAATTAAGCATTGCAAGTACTCAAGACACACACACACACACACATACACACACACAGAGAGAGAGAGAGAGAGAGAGAGAATTCCATTTCTCTTCCTTTGTAATAAATGCAGCAGCAACTGACTTATCTTTTATTCTTATTATTCTTTTTTAATTTTAATTTTAAAATAGGGATATTCAATTTGCATTAAGAGAGCAAGTTTGGTGTAGTGATTAAAGCACTAGGCTAGAAACTGGAGCTTGTGAGTTATAGCAACACCCCCCCCTTGCCAGGCATGGAAACAGCTGAGTGATGGTGAGTCAGAATATGTCTTTCAGTCCTAGGAAAGAGGCAATGGCAACCACTTCTGAAATATTGCCAAGAAAACTTCAGGGATTTTTCCAAGCAGTCACCAAGAGTACAGGTCTACACTACTCAAAGGCACACACACACACACACACACAGAGAGAGAGAGAGAGAGAGAGAGAGAGAGAGAGAGAGAGAGAGAGAGAGAGAGAGAGAGAGAGAGAGAGAGAGAATACTAATCTGCATTAGACACATTTGATGAGAAATTTCTCTTTTTCTTTAATAGAAAATAGATGGCAAACACAGAAGAAAGATCAATATTCCTTTATTCAATAGAAAATACTACTAGTAGCTAAGCATTTGCCTTGTCTAACATTATACAGAAATTAGACTTTTTAAATATTTAATCAACCACTTTTCCTGAATTCACAAAAAAGTTATGCATGAGATAAAAATGGTAAAGGTTTTAGTGAAAAAACCTACAGTTCCTTGTCCTAAATTTGTTGCACTAATTCTTGTCTTTTTCAGACTGATTTATTGTTTAGACAAAATTTGATTCACTAATTGATTGCTTTCCTTGTTGGAAATTCCCATCCAAACTAAAATCCTATTTGAAAATCTAGAAATATCCATACATATTCTTTTTAAGCCAAGCATAATAATGCTATCCCAGTTGGATTCTCTCATAGTTCTTAATATTTTAATCAGCATTCCTTTTAGTCTTTTCTTTTTTTATATTCAGGAAAAAAAGAAGAGAGAAAGAAAGAGCAGACAAAATCGAAGTGCATGAGAAGCATTTGTGAATATGAGATAGCCTGCTCTAGGAATAGCCTCTAGCTTTGAAGGTTGGTAAAGATTGCAAGAGCTCAGAATATGATACACTTCACCTCTGGGAGACAAGAAAAGTATCACCCACATCCCTGCAGCCCTCCAGGGATCATCCCCTACTTGCTCATTCACAGAGATGCTTCAGTTTTCATCTCAAAGCTACAAGAGACTTATATAAAATGTGTGCAATAAATCACAGTATTTCATTAGTTATTAATAGACAGGTTTAAAGTTTTCCATTAAGTGCTTCTAAGATTCAGTATTTGTATACTGTACATATATAAATATATATACACACATACACATATATACATAGATACATGCACACTTTTTAATCACTAAAATTATAATTTATGCACTTATTTTAAAACATTTCTGTTACTGATATAAAAGTTTCATAAAAGGAAATTGTATGAATAAATATTGGTTAGAAATTAATAGTCTTTGTGTTTGCTGTCCTCTGTCAATATATGCAATTGAGAGACCGTTGTTATAATTTACAACAACAAAAGCAACATACTTTTTCGTATTATGTAGAAAGTATTTCAAACATCCAAAACACCGTCAGATTTTTACAGCGACTGTGTTCATCTAACATTTTTAAAGAACTGCAAGTTTTATCTGCCAACTGGGCAATCAGAAAAGCTGTCATAGAACCACAATTAAGTACATGTTTTTGCTTGTTGGACTATATAAAGCTGATTCTTTGAATGTATCAACAGACTGTTAAAGATTCATTCTTCTTATTCAGGGTATATTAATACCCTGAACTGCATTAATATCTTATGATACATCCCCAAAATAAAACAAAATGTTATTTTCTTTTCCATTAAATACTAGCTGGATCATATCAGCATATGTGTAGACAATTGCTACAGAAAAAAAAAAAAATATTTGTCAGCTTTGTGGGGTAGACCAGACAGGAAACATGAGCAGATGAGCTAATTCTACTGATGTAAAACTATATTTAAAAAAAAAATGTTGCAAGTTTGAAAATACTTTTCTTTTCCTTTTCTCATCTTTACAGGCCAAAACACCTGTAAAGGCTTAAGCTTCTTGCCCCATTAGCATTCCTACTGAGGATTCAGTCAACTTTTATCTATTAACTCTTGCCTTGGTTATACCTCTTTGCCTGTCTCTCAAGGTCATTCTCAAATATAATTACAATACCACTGGTTGCAGCCTTGTGCAGTTTTGTCTGATCTGCTGCCTTGCTCTACTACATCAGCGGCTAACATCAAAAGGAGTTTACTTATTTTCCTTTCTCTATTCTTGAGCAGTTTGCCAGTCCATACACTGTCAGTTCTGTTGTATATCTGGGACTATTTCTCCTGCTGTGCAGACCAACATTAGCAGAGGAACATACATGGACTCTTGCTGCATGCTTTATTCGGTATACTACAGATACTGCTGCTATATTTTAAAATAATGTACAATTCCCTATAACATAAAGTACAGTAGACTTATCCTTTCAGTTTCTTCCTCATCAATTCCCAGACATAGCTTTGCAGCTTCATCATATCCCAAGTAACACTCTTAAGTTCTGAGATCAGTTTTCTAGGGAAGCAGGGTGAATTTTATCAGCTTTCAAGTACAGGACTGAAAAGATAACACACTGACTCACTGAAGAAAGATCAAATATATTCTACCTTCCAAAAACACACAGTATATACAACAAAATGCAAATGTTTCATGTTTGTTTTCTATTATATTAAGATTTGAAGTAGCATAAATGGCCAAGGTTGTTCTGTTCTGTTTTTCTTTCCCTGTCATATTGTACCAAAACAGTCCTTGCTTATTCACCATTCTTTTTCAATATCCTCTTAACAAAAGAATAGTAAATCTTAAAAAAATACCAGGATTTGTGAAAATATAAATAGTAAATTATTCCAGATAGCAAAAGTGGGTTTAAAACCTGGCTTTAAAGCTACATATAGTAGGACTGCACTCATTTAACCTTAGATTGAATAGATATCTCCTCATTAAAAAAATATCCTGCCCTCAATATCACTATTTCAAGGAAATAAACATTTATTTCAAGTAAATAGCAAGGTTGATAATTTGGTCCAAACTGGAAATTAAAAGAAAAAAAAGATGCCTAATGAGATGTAAGCTGGGAATATATAAATGTATATAGCATGCTGAGAAATGTATGCCTTTAAGAGAAAGAGGAGGGCAGAGAGGAAAATTACAAGAGAATACTTAGAGAACAAAGAAGAGAAAGAAATTGCAAGTGGATATTTATCAGTGCCTTCATCACAGTAATATAAAATAGTGTGTTGCAATCTCACACCCACTTTTCAAAATCATAGAAAGAAAAGATTTTCAGTTAGAGGAGACATTCCTGAAAAATGCTCAGTAGAAGATAATGAATTGACATGAAGGGTTTTATTTATGTATTTATTTGTATTTTTTTACACTTAAGGAAACCTTGGTTTTGCAGCTACAGTTCAATGCAGTGTCCTGATTGGTTCCCCAAGTCTGGAAAGCCCAGTGAGAACAAAGCTACCTCTTCATATTGTGATGGCTGACTCCAACATCCTAATAGCCTTGTAGTTGAATGATAACGATCCTGGATGTTTTTCATCAATTGTGCCCTTATAAAAAAAGGATTATATCAGAGAGAATCTGGAATGAAACCTGAATTCTGTCTGTTCAAACCTCTAAGTATAGGATCAATGAATGAGATGCTTAGAAAGCATTATTATGCTGTGTTCGCCCACAAAAAGGAGAGATTGCCACCCAGCTTTGTTCCACCAATATCCAGAAATGAAATATATTATCTAATATTTGTTGTCTTACTTCAGGATAAGATGCACAAATTATTGTTAGCTGTGAGCAGAAACTATAATTATGCCTGCCTTGATACACAGTGCTAGGCTGCATTAACAGAGGGATAGAATCAAGATCAAGTGAAGTACTAATACCACTTTACAATGCTTTGGTAAGGCCACACCTGGAATACTGCATCCAGTTTTGGTCACCACGATGTAAAAAAGATGTCGAGACTCTAGAAAGGGTACAGAGAAGAGCAACCAAAATGATTAGGGGGCTGGAGGCTAAAACATATAGGGAACGGTTGCTGGAATTGGGTATGTATAGTTTAATGAAGAGAAGGGTGAGTGGTGACATGATAGCAGTGTTCCAATATCTCAGGGGCTGCCACAAAGAAGAGGGAGTCAAGCTATTCTCCAAAGCACCTGAAAGCAGAACAAGAAGCAACGGATGGAAACTAGTCAAGGAGAGAAGCAACCTAGAACTAAGGAGAAACTTCCTGACAATTAGAACAATTAACCAGTGGAAAAACCTGCCTCCAGAGGTGGTGAATGCTCCAACACTGGAGGTTTTTAAGAAGAGACTGGACAGCCATTTGCCTGAAATGGTATAGGGTTTCCTGCCTGAGCAGGGGGTTGGACTAGATGACCCAAGGTCCCTTCCAACTTTATATTATTATTATTATTATTATTATTATTATTATTATTATTATTATTATTATTATTGTTGTTGTTGTTGTTGTTGTTGTTGTTGTTGTTGTTGTTGTTTATCTTTGTTGTAGCAGACCCATATTTCCTCTTAACTTTTTATTATGAATTCCATATCATGTCCTGAATTTTTAGAGTTGCTTAAGCTATTTATCTGTTTCCAGGATTTCATTTTTTTCATCTTTTCATCACCTATTTCCTACTTCTGATGAAGTCGAGCATAGATGAATATATTCAGTGGTAGAAGACACTGGACTGAGAAAGATTATTTAATTTACAATATTTGTAAGCATCCCCCCCATCCAGGTGGATTCTTGCCAGGGTACAACATATCAAGACAAAAGCAGATAATGCACATCATCAGTAAAAATCTAACACATTGTAGATGTCATGCAGTTGAACTAACTTAAGGACCAAACTGCTTCGGCTAGCTTTTGAAATATCTATAGAATATGTACTATTCCTACTCCAAGTAAATACTGTTGTATTCAATGAAATAGGGATCCTAATTGAGATTCCTGTTGTCTAACCCATACACCATTAACTTTATGAGTCACTGAGAGACCGGATTCCACATGGAGATTGAATGTCCTTTTTGATATGAGGTGGCACAGTTCTGCCATTTCTGTGGTAGATACTGGCTGTAAAAATATGGGTAGTAACAATACAGCTCTACAGCAGCATAACTTTGATATAAAAGCTATTTAGACATTTGTTACTGATATCCTTGGCATTGTGCACCTAAGAAGAAATGTTTGGTTCTGGAATACATGCTCACATTTAGAGTTCTGGCAAATTTCCAACAGAAAAGATTCCAGAGTGGACCAACTATTTTTTTTAAATGAAAATGGATTTGAGCCAACTTGCTGAAAAGATTACACAGACTTTTGACAAAGAGGAAAATGTGAGAAAGAAACTCCAAGTAATCCTGACTTGATTTTCTTAGTGTAAGATGGGATATAGAGAACTTGGACAGACTTTCAAGGTTCTGCTATTCTATTTTAGCACTACCAGCAAGGCTTTCAAGATTGATAACAGCCTTTTGAGGTAGACCAGGTCATGAAACAGATATTGCAAGGATTCCAAGAATCCTATTCTATTGTTGTAGGATATAATAACAACAGAATCTTGAAAGGCTGTTTGAGTTTCTCTCTGCCCTCTCTAATTCCAGGCAGAAATAAGGCATGGTTATTTTGAGTCTCTTTTTCATTTCTCCACTTTCCATAACTGAATTGCCCTTTCAGTATTCTTAATATTATAATCCATTTCTTTTCCAAAATCATGTCTACTGTACAGTACATGTTTTATACAAATCATACAATTTTCTACAGTGTGCTATTTAGTGGTAGGATTCAAATATGTGAACAACCGGTTCTCTGCATGGATGCCACTTCCGGAAGTCCATTTTGGGCCTGGATAACAAAAAATTAGCTACTGGTTCTGCTGAAGTGGTGCGAACCAACTGAATCCCAACAATGGTGCTATCACTGTACTGTAGTTATTAATGGTAGCCCCATTTATTTGAATATTTCACTATCTCAGATATATGAATTTTACAATGGGACAGAAATAAATATATAATGTCATATGTAAAATATAATATAAAGTATATATGGATATGATAGGGACACAGTGGCTCAGTGGGTTAGGACGCTGAGCTTGTCGATCAGATGGTCGGCAGTTTGGCAGGTCGAATCCCAAGTGCCGCGTAACAGAGTGAGCGCCTTTTACTCATCCCAGCTTCTGCCAACCTAGCAGTTCGAAAGAACGTAAAAATGCAAGTAGAAAAATAGGGACCACTACGGTGGGAAGGTAACAGTGTTCTGTGCACCTTTGGCATCTGGTCATGCCGGTCACATGACCACAGAGACCTCCTCGGACAAGCGCTGCTTCTTCAGCTTTGAAATGGAGATGAGCACCAGCCCCTAGAGTTGGAAACGACTAGCACTCATGTGCGGGGGAAACTTTACCTTTACCTTTATGGATATCATTCCATTCCCTACCAGGATTGTCCAGAAAAGTAACACTATTGATTCTTTGTACTGGTAATTTTGGACATTAAACCTGTTGAAGTTACTTAATTTTATAGAATGCATGATGCCATGTTCAAATAAAGCAGATTTGGTTTCTATTAATTAAAGAATGAAACATTGTTTACTGTTTTTGCAGAGATTTTATGGTATTTTTAAAACATATTTTGGATTGATTATACAAATAGGAATGTACTGATAAATCTGTGACTATTGATAACTTTAGTATATACGATAGAATTTTCCCATTTTTCTTTGCTTCTTTGGGGTTTTAACTTTCTTCATTTTTTATTTAAGAATTATTTTGTATAATTGCATATATATATATATATATATATATATATATATATATATATATATATATATATATATATATATATATATACATATATAATGACTTTAGTATGTTTAGATATTTAGTCGTATTTAATTTTGAAAAATAATATATTTAAAAACATATTCAGATAACATAAATTCTGAATTTCTCCTTTTGATCAACTGAGAAAGGTTAAAATATTTTGTTTAAATAGGAAGAAAGGAGCTGCCTGAAAAGAAAGAATTGTGGCTTTGACATGTGGAAACTAGAAATAGGATATCAGATATAGCACTAATTCACACATACCCCCACCACAGACACACACACAGAGAGAGAGAAAGAGAAAGAGAAAGAGAAAGAGAGAGAGAGAGAGAGAGAGAGAGAGAGAGAGAGAGAGAGAGCATTAAATTAAGAACCACCTGATTTAGATTATCTAATAAGAATCCTGGTGATTATTTTCTGGATCTTACCAGGATTTATTTCAATAGGTTCACCTCACATTTTACTTAACTCATATAGTAACCATCATAGCAAATTTAAAATTAGAATTTGACTTCTTATTGTTTGAAAATATTAGATTCTTTGCAAACAGAAAAAATAGAATCCCAATTTTAAAATCGGCTTGTATATTTATGATATATGTTTAGTTCTATATTCATCATCAAATAATATGGTAAGTCTAAAAACTAATTATTAGGAAAGCTTTTAGAATCAAAAGACTATGTTAATGTTTGTAAGTGTTTGAGGTTCTACTGCTAAAAATTAAAGGGACAAATATTCTATATTTTTCCTGTACTGTAAATAGAATCAACTAGATGCCAATTTACACTTCATTTTTAAAAGTAACTTATTTGTTTACAAGCAAGACCATTTTTAAATCTTTTGTAATTAAGTTACAAAGGAGAAAACATTTTTTCTCTATGAAGCAAATGTTAAATGAGTTCAAATGTTCAAATATATAAAATTCTCAAAGGAATAAGTGCCTGATTCTATCAAAAATTTCTACATTTAAATATTAATAATATCTTCTTCCATCAAAGAGTTTGTGTTATGAAATAGAATTATTGAACTTTGAAAGAGATTATGAATGAAATATAATTTGTATTATGATGATTAATATTCCAACTGATAATAGAATTGGACTTTGAGCATTATCATAAAAAAGCCTCTACAACTAGAGTTTCTGCAGTTTGTAACCTTCTATACTTACCAAAACATTAACAAAATAAGGACATATTAAAAATAGCAAAATATTAGAATATATAAGTATGTATTTAGCTACATAATATGCATACAAAATCTGAACTTAAAGCTTAAGAATTGATGAAGGCCTTTATGTGTTTACAGTATAAGACTGTTCTGTTCCAGCCTGTTTGAATGTCAGGGACAACTCCTTTTTATAGGTAACAGGCTGGAAAAAACCCAACCAAATTTATTTACAAAGAGTTCAGACAAAAGTTAAACAAAAAGTTCAAACAACACTTAAACCAAAGAGTTTAAACAAGAGTTAAACAAGAATAACAGACCAGGACTCTAGCAGAAGATCTTCAAATGGTTGCCTTCAGCAACCAGCACCTCCCACACATTCCCCTTTTATCAGCAGTCCCAAGGCATGGCTTCTCATTGCCTTCTCCTGAGTTGCCTCATTGCTTACCTCTGTTCTGTTCTGCTATATTGCCTCCTGCTCCTAGCGTCCCTGAACAGAGGCAGCTGTGGATCGTCTTCTTCCAAACCCTCATACTCACACAGCTGAGTCTGAGGAGGAACAAGATGGGAGGGGCCAGGCTGAGAGTTCTGCAGTGCATCAGACCCTTCCTCTGACACCAAAGGCTCTCCAAACTCCTCCTCTTCGTCTTCAGAATCATCCGACGCTGAATCACAACAAAGACATGAAATTCCATTCTAATGCTGGAATTTAATTGGACCCTAATATCCTGCATCTTACATTTCAGTTTTAATGGCAGAAGAAAGGTGAAGAAGGGTTCTGGAGAAAGGTATCAGAGAAAGATCAAATCAGAATCATTTGGTAGAAATATCGCTGTCATAGTATACTAAATTAAGGTTTGGAGAAAAGGACAAAACCCCACAACCTAGACAACGGTCTGATGAGAGACAGCTGACTCTACACATGTGTGGGGGGAGACATGGGAAGCATGTCAAAAGGGCTCTGAGGGGAAAAATGCTTTCAGTCTTGCAATATTCTGTTCATGTAACTTTACAGTAATGTAGGATTAGTTCATCTGAGTATATTTGTTGTCTGGACTACCTTGCAAGATTGACAACTTATCTTTGTTTTTCTTATGCTATGAGGTAACCTTACTTCCCCAAGTAGTGTTATAGATCTGGACTGCAATAATACTGATAACCACAAGATAAGAGTAAAACTATTAAAAAAAACCAACTGATATCTACTTGCTATCTGAATTATTGCCAAAAATTCAGAAATAACTTGAAGGTGATCTATAATTGTCTACCCTTTTATCACTCAGAAATGTTGGCAAAAAGGGGAAAAAATTTCTCAGCTTGTCCTAAGATTATGCCAAATCAGCAACAACGAAAATCTATTTTAAATCCTCACAAAAATATTAAAAAGAAAAAGAAAATACAAGCCAAAACAAAATTTTCATAAAAATCTTTCATGATTGTCAAGCATTAAAACATTCATTTCTCTTACCTGAAGCTACATTGTTTAAATATATAACTATAAATAAATAAACATTACTTTCAGCTACACTATCAGCCTCTCCAGTACTGCTGACATCATGGGAACAGAGAAAAATTGAGTTTTTATTGAAGGGATAAATAAATACTATTTTTACCCATGTTGAGAAACTGCTGATAATTCTGTATCAACAAAATCACAAAATCCATTCAACTGTGCGATTCCGATAGTATAAATATTGAAGTACTTATAAATTTTGATAACAGAGGACTCAGTGTCAAGGGAGAGACTGTCAACAGCAATTTGCACAATGCTGTAAACAACATGGACAGCACGGTCTAATCCAGAGGTGTGCATAAAATAAAATGACAATAACAAAAAGTATTTTATTTGGAGCATGGAATTAGCGTACTATAGCTTGAAAGTTTGGCTGGCCATTCCAGAGAGGTTTCAATCAAGTTGAACCAAAACCTGAAACATTTTAGTTTTGGTTCAGATGAGTTTGGAGTGATCTAGTTGAATGAGGAAAATAACAACAATAACAACAACAACAAATAACAGCAACAACAGCAACAGCAGCAACGGCAGCAACAGCAGCAGCAGCAGCAGCAGCAGCAGCAGCAACAACAACAACAACAACAACAACAACAACAATAATAATAATAATAATAATAATAATAATAATAATAATAATAATAATAATAGAGTTGGAAGGGACCTTGGAGGTCATCATCTAATCCAACCCCCTGCTCAGGCAGGAAAGTAAGTCTGGTGAACCTTACTCCTCTTCTCTGCATGACCAGTGTACCTTTTCTTCCCTGATCACTTTCCTAACCTTCCTTGAGCTGCACATAAAGCATAGCAAACTCAAATGTATATCTGTTTCTTTTCAGATTTTACTACATCTGGAAAGAACTACATGAATTTCAATCTTTTATTCCACATATTCTCCCATTGGTCAAGCATGATATCTATGTATACAGTATTTACCCACTTAATCAGACAGCCTTTAACACATTCTTTTTTCATGATCATTTTCAAAACAAGATAATGTCCTTCTTCATTAGTACAATTCAAAGCAGTTTTTTCTTATTTGTAAAAGTCAATATTCTTCTTGTACAATTTAAATCTTTAAGTTATCTCTAACTTCTGGAGAATGAATTAATTAATTAAGAAAAGTAGCAGAGGAAGGCACATTTTCTTTTTAATGTACAATGTTCCCTTTTTAATTCACGTTTTCCAGGGTTTAGGGCACCTAGGCTGTCTTTCCAAAATTGGGACTGTCAGCCTTTACTATCAGATTCTAAATCCACCCAATCACTCATTTCCATGAGACAAAGTGGGTCTATTACTGATTTACTCATTTAGAAAATATACATGTATATTATACTGCTGTTGAGTTCTCTGAAGTAGAATCTGGAGCTTTCTCTGCCCTTTTGTTATACTACAGCCTTAATCTTTATCTAGTAGCCATCACATTCATGGTTAATAGAGGTATTGAGTTAGCACTTTCTCATTGACATTATCAAATTAGTGCTTCCTAAATAAATCTAGGGAGCTTTCATTTCGATGTGCACTGTAATTTGAACATTAACACCTCCTGGAAATTTAATAAAATAAATAACCATTGTGATAGGAAAGTAATTTTCTGTATATGATAAAATATTAAATGGAAGGTGTTTTTATTTCATTTCAAAACAAACAAAATTGTAGTCTTGCATGATTTATCAGATTCCTTTACCATGGCCTTACAGGATGATATATCTTCATATATTTCAGAAAGTTTTTAAATGTAAAGCCCAGAATGGAAATCAGTAACAAAAGAATATGCCTGAATGAAAAGATGAAGGACAATAGATGTAACACTTGATGTAAAATCTTCAGTAGGTAAAGCAGTAATTGTGAATTGATTGGCTACTTTTATTTATTTTTTTATTTTTTTAAAAAAATCAAAGGGACAGGAATTGGATTGTATAACAAGACTTGACTTTAGGAAGTTTGATCCTGTCAGAAATGACAATTGACTGGAGAAGAATAGACTAGAATAAAGTAGGAATAGAAAATATTTCCTATCTATAGAGGCCTGCAGTACTTTATGAAGGAACAAATATAACTAGAGGCAAATACAACAATAACTAACCTGAATAAGCAGGCCAGCCATACAGTAGTGCTTCCACAGAATAGAATATACTAAACTCTTGTTATTTTGACTCTCTTTCTCTCATTATTCAGATATTCTTGAAAGAAAATAAGCTTTGGGAATTAGAAAACAACAACTATTTACAGAGCTTTGGATCCTAAAGAAATAAGCACGCTTGAAAGAAACTCATAGAAAGGAATACAATGTGTGAATACTTATATGCTCAGTATACTTTCTGAGTGTTGGAGATCAGTGAAAATATACATTAGAAGTTTGCATGGGCATATTTATTTGAATAGCCAAAATAAGTTTTAATCTCAAATAAAATCAGATTTATTGTATAAAATTAGACATATCACTGGCTTAAGTTGTTTATGAATCCTTTAATAAAAGCTTTACTTGCATCCCAACTGTTATTGAATCATTCCCTTAACTAAATTATTTACAAAAAAAATCTTTCAATTCCTTGTTATAATTCTGCACTATTACCATTTCTATTCACACTTAGAATACAGCATTCAGGTTTGGTCACTATATTATAAAAAGACTTTGGAAAGAATAAAGAAAAGAGTAACAAAGAAGATTAGGGGGCTGTAAAATGTCTGCAGGAATTGGATATGCCTAGTCTAGTAAAAAGGACTAGGGGTACATGATAGCAGTATTCCAATATTTGAGGGGATGCCATAAAGAAGACCTATCCTACAAAGCTCCAGAAGGCAAGACAACAATGGATGGAAACTAATCAAGGAGAGAAGCAACTAGAACTAAGGAGAAAATTCCTGACAGTTGGAACACTCAACCAATGGAAGTTGTGGGTGCTCCATCACTGAAGGCTTTTAAGATGAGATGAATATCTAAAAAAAACAAACTTTACTGAAGATTAAAGAGGAACAGAGACATGTTATGAATGAATCTAGAACAATAAGGGAAGTTTCTGAAGTTATAAAAAAAGAATAAACTAGGAAAGTTGTCTGGACCAGATGGATTATCCAGTTCTTATTATAAATGCCTTGAGCAGGGGTAGGCAACCTCGGCTTTTTTATGACTCATGGATTTCAACTCCCAGAATTCCTGAGTCAGCATGGAGTTGAAGTCCATGAGTCATAAAAGAGCCGAGGTTGCCTACCCCTGGCCTTGAGGATGAACTTTTACAACCTTTATAAAGCACAGTGAACTCTATCCTACACAGAGGAATGATACCAGAGAATTGGAAAGAAGCCAGTATAATAGTAATACTAAAGAGGGACAAGATAGACTGTAACAAGAAACTATAAGGTGATATCATTATTGGATAATGACAACAAGCTGTTCACAAAGATTCTAGGTGATAGGCTGAAAATAATTTATTTAAAGGACCAATCGGTTGTTTTTTAACTTAAACTACAATTAAAGGACAAGGTTAGAAATGTGTTAAATATTTTGAAATATTTAGATCAACAGAATGAAAAATAAGCTGCAATAAGCTGCTTTAATATCGAGAAGGCCTTTGACAATTTGAACTAGGCTTTCTTGGTTTTGGAAAGTATGTATTTTGGAGAGAACTATATAAAATGTGTAAGTTTAATTAACACTTTACAAAAAGAACAAATAATTGATAATGGAGACATAAGAAAACCTGTGAGATATAAAAAGGACCAAGACAGGATTATCTGTCACTTCTATTATTTACTTTGGTTCTTGAAATACTGAATGTAGCTATAAAACCAGATGAGAGGCTTGTGGGAGTAAAGATTAAAGTCACCATGTGTGAGTTGGGTGCTGTATAAATTTGATTAATAAATAAAGTTTAGAAAAGGAACTTACAAGGACTTTTGCAGATGACTTGGTGTTGATTTTGAAAAAACCCTTTAAAGGGACTTAAAGTATCACTTGGCAAATTGAAAGAATTTAGTGCATCAGCAGAGTTAAAGAGTAATAAATAGAACAAGAAGATGCTTACAAAAAATATCAAAACAGAAGCTCAAACATTAACCGTATGTTCTTTTGAAATAATATATTAAGACATGGAATGAAGTTTAAAAAGACATGTTAAAATGAGATAAACTACAACTGTCATCACTAGGGAGAATTTCTATGATAAAAATGAACATCTTGCTTACAAAGATGTTTTTGTTTCAGACAATACCTGTTTCGAAAACTGATGCACCACTTAAACAACGGAAGAAGGATAAATCTAAATTTGTGTGGCAGGGAAAAGAACCAAGGGTTAAACATAAGATGTTACAAGATAAAAATAAAACAGGAGGATTGGTTTTACCCAATTTGAAACTGTATTTTGCAACTTGCTGTTTAGTTTATATAAAAGAATGGATGATGCTTGAGTTAAAACACAATTGAGATGTGGGTAGCATGGATATTTGTGGTAGAAGAAACTTAAATTTAATGGATTTCAAAAATTGTTATATTAAACAGGCCAAATTGAGAACATGGAATTGATACAAACCCAGGTTGTACCCCAAAGATTTTAATGGTTCTCCATACAAGAACAAGATCTGATGGCAGAGGGATAAAGATGTCAATAAGTTCTCTTGTTTACAATTATTATAAAGATTTAAGTAGAAGTTATGGTTTAGAATCTTAGAACATTGTAAGAGTGAGACTGAAACACAACTGCAAATACATGCAATGCAAAAATGTATACACATTTATTGAAATTTGAAAGAAAAGAGCAAGAAAAAGAATGTTTGATAAACATCAACTTTTGTTTATGATATACAATGGGAAAATTTGTGGTTGAAAGGATTGAAATTTACACTGTTATAATCTAAAAAAAAGAATGTTTTTATAACATGATGTACTAGAAGCCATATAGAATGCATAAGGACACTTCAAATTAATATTCAAATTGGAACAACAAAAATTGACATTTTATTATATTTGGTGGATGTGTAAAAAAGCTACATTATTCTGGATTTAAACACACACATTGAGTCAAAGGATTTTTTAAAAAAAAATAGCTGGGAGCAATAGTCTTCCTTACTGGGATTGATGGACAAACAATTGAAAAAAAAGTCATGGAACTTGGTTCTTGTAAGATTATTACTGTACAAGGACAAAGATGGAAAGATTTGGCATTATCCACAATGGAGAAATGATTGGTGAAAATAGTGGAATTTGCCGAAATGACTAAACTCTCCTCTTTGCTCAGAGAAAAAATAATATAAATGCTTACTGGTGACTAGAGACCTCTTATGGACATTTGTGCAAAAGAAAAAAAAATCAAGTTGTAATATAAGTACAATTATAACTTTATCTTTTATTCTGTATAATCTATCCTGTCTAATCAAAAACTTGAAATCATGAATCATATGTTCATTTTTTTTACTACTGTTAGGAAGATTTGAACTTTCTACTTTGTACTTTTTTTCTTTTCTGTTTTTCTTTCATCTTTTTTTTACTTTTTAGCACTTCTACTTTTCTGGGTTTTATTTCTTTTTCTTACTTTGTATTACTTTATATTAGTTTTTACCTTCCTTCTTAAAATTCTTTAATAAAATTAAATCTTTAATAAAATGTGTGTGTATGTATGCATGTATATGTATATATTTTGTAAGCATAAATAAGGAGATACAACATAAAGGTATTATAGAATCAAAAAATTGGAGGAATTATTTAGGTCATTGAATCAAACCTATTGTTCAGGACAAACCAAATGTAATTTAACATGTAATTCATAATTTACTTTTAAAAATCAAGTTAAAGCATCCCTGAAATATCGTTTTCACTTTCAGTGAAATAATGTATTCACACATTTGGAAATATTTTCTAATATACAACTGGAATCTGTCTTTATCTAATCTTAAAGCCATTAATTCCACAACCTGTATTGTGTAATATCGCCAAACACTATATGACTTTCTTCAGTGTGTCATATGTTCAAGTATATGAAAAATGTTCTCATATATTACTCTCAAGGCTTTGTTTCCATTTTTTTTAACTTCTATCTTAATTTCTAACAGTGGTATACCTAACATATTTGAGAAAATAATTTTACAATGTGTTACTGCATCACATGGCCAACTGTATCAACCTCATTCTAAATCCACCACTGATCCTCTAAAGAGCCTTCTTGCCATCCAATGCACCTCTGAATACATGCACCTGGGGTGGAGTAATACTCCTCACCTACACACACACACTCCTTGTTCTTTGTATACTGATTTCTAATCTTCTGATAAGTCTTATTCCCTTCTCTTAACCAATTCCAGTTTGTTTTCTTAAAATGTAGTAGCAGAATATCCCAAAGGTGCTTTTTCAAATGGCAGCTGGACTTTCTTTGTTTTTGCTTGAAGACATTTCACTTCTCATCCAAGAAGCTTCTTCAGTTCTAAATAAACTGAAGAAAAGAAATTTCATTCAAAACTGAAGAAGCTTCTTGGATGAGAAGTGAAATGTCTTCAAGCAAAAACCAAGAAAGTCCAGTTGCCTTTTGAAAAGCACTTTTGGAACAACCATGACCTGGATGATTGACAATCTCCATACACATTTAGTACCAGAATAGGACATATTACTCGAGATGTGTTCTGACTAGAGCAAATTAAAACAAAACTATAACTTCCAAATGTTTGAAAAGTATCTTTTTACTACAACCTAAAATTGCATTTGCCTTCCCCCCCACCAACAATATCACATTGCTGACTAATGTTCAGTTGGCAATCAGTTACTGTTCCAAGATTTTATGCACACTTATTGCTGCCAAGGCAAATTTTCCTGTCTAAATAAACACATTTTATTTCTTTCTTAAGTGAAGAAATCTGCTATTATCAGCTCATTTCTCTAAGCTATCAAAATGACTTGGAATTTTCTGTCTTCTAAGATATTGGGTATACTACTACTCAATTCTGTTTTATTCAATTTCTTTTTAACTACTAGATCCATTAAATGTCACTTTGTTTGTGCTCAATATAAGTCTTTCCCAAAAATGATACTCTCCAGATATGTAGAATTTCAACTTCCATAGTTTTCATACCAGCTGGAGGGTTATGGGTGCTGAGGTCCAACATATGTAAAGGGGGAAACTGCATCTTTGCAATGTGCATATCAACATGTGCTTATGTTTATTAAATATAATATTGAACAGCAAATATCTTTTATTGGTCTTGCTACATCTCTTTCAGCTTCCAAAGGTTTTAGCTATTCATTATCTAAATTTGTCCTATTTATCCCAGATTTCTCAAATAACAGCCAGATTATTATGAAAAGAGCTTGCTGATAGTAAGGTTTTTGAATTGCTTCAATGATTGCCATAGGTACGACTATTCTGGAAAATAGCAACAGCTGCACAAACTGCCTTTTAAAAAAAAACTTTTAAATAAAATCTGTAATACTGAATCTTTTTGCTTATGAAATGTCAGAAACTATGTTTACTGTAAAGCTTCTGCTTTAATGCCTCTGAATTTACAATGTTAGAAAATATTCATAATAACCACCAATAGTTCATGCATGTCTCCATTCAGCAGAATGAAAGAGAGAGCATAGTAGCAATCATCAACTTCTGTTAAAGCTAAATCTGGCAATTCTATGTGAAAAATAAATGTTGGGGGGGGACAGATTTATCTTTAATATAATGTTGTTCTTACTGTAATCTTTATGCTCATTATTTCTTCAAGCGGTGTGTAAAGTATTTAGAAAAACTGTCGTGACAAAAAGAAAAAAGGGGGGGAAGTTAAGGTGATTTTATCTAGCATATTTCATAGTCACGGTACATGTAATGTGAAATAAAGTGCAGGATCATCAGAATCAACTCAAAGGGATGAAAGGAGGGTTGGGATGTTGTCTGTCTCATGGCCTCTCCATTCATCAGCAACCTAATTCTTTGACAACTGGCCAGAATTAGACCAACTTTAGAGAGAAAGGAGGGGAAGCTGATTAAAGAAAAATCAAATTCAAAAATGTGTTGGATCAGGCTGGAGGTTGCAAGAAAGAGACAGAATGGAACAATTTGCCTCAGCCAACTTTCCATGGCCAACTCACCATGATTAATTCTCTATGGCTAACTCACTGCAGGACAACTCACCATGGCCAACATTGTCATGGGACAACTCGCTGCAGGACAATTCAAGTTAATTATTTAAAATAACTGTAAAAATACTTTATTTTTTGGCATTCCCATTTTATGGCCCTGGTGAGTTATCATAGACCCAAAAGAGAATCTGGAAACATTGCCCCAGTGCCTTCCCATGGGAGAGGCATTGGACTTAAATTGTTGTGAATAGTTCCATTCTCAGACTCATTCCTGGTCATATGACCCAGAGCATAGCTATGTAGTCATTCTGTGCTTCCTAGATACAACACAAGAGGATACACAGATATATGTGTGAGCATGCCATAACATTGTTCTTTTTCTTACTGCAATGGCCACTGCTGGTAAAGGAATCATCCAGCATTAAGAAATTGTTCTGTATGCTTTCCATTCCTTGCTTTATCTTTCAAAAATACTAAGGGCCCACTGATCAATATTGGACAATCTTGTTTTGCCTCATAATGTAGTTACCTTAAGTGTACACTTGACTTTATGTTTGTCACCATGGAATACTACTTAAAAACTTGGTGGAGCAGTGGGCTAATGCCTCCTTAAGTAACACCGGCTGCCTGCAATTAGTGCAGGTTCGAGTCCCACCAGGCTCAAGGTTGACTCAGCCTTCCATCCTTCCAAGGTAGGTAAAATGAGGACCCAGATTGTTGGGGGCAATAAGCTGACTTTGTAATAATGCCACTTGGGGGGGCGAAAGCCCTAATAAGCAGGCATATACATAGAATGAAGGCTATTGCTAAGCACATTGATTTGTGCTTTAGATTGTAAGCCGCCCTGAGTCTTCGGAGGAGGGCGGGATATAAATGGGATTAAAAAAAACTGTACTATTTTAGGGGACAGTTGAAGCGAGTTGTTTAACACAATGAATGTAAGCAAGAATTTGGGGCTGTAGTACCACACAGAGCTGCTTGAATTATTATTATCAATAGAAAACTGGACCAACAAATCTATGAAATAAAAATTGTTTGCTTAAATAAGAAAGAACCATACTTATCAAAATGGCATTGTAATCTTTTCACACTCCAGAAAGTTTTTCTTTGTCAAACAGCAGCACTTAATCCATCCACTGGGCCAAAGGTTTAGCAACCTGATCCAAACTATTTTTTTTTTACAGTAATGTCCAAATAAAGTCCATAACAAAGTGGCTTTTCTACAACAGGGGAAAAATAAGGTATAAATCAAACCATATTAATTAATTAATTAATTAATTTTATTGGATTTGTATACTATTCCCATAGGACTCAGGGCAGTTTACAGGGCAGTTAAAGCCATGAATACAAAGAATTAAAAACAATTAAAACAATTAAATTAAATTCAAGCCCCAAGAGTAAATCTAAAACCCAGTTAAATTAACAACCCCACAGTCTGGACCAAACAGATCGAAGAGCCAAGTTTTCAGGTCCCGGCAAAATGAGCGAAGGTCGGGGGCAGTCCTAAGTTCTGTGGGTAGTTGGTTCCATAGGGCAGGCGCACCCACAGAGAATGCCCTTCCCCTGGGAATAACCCGCCGGCATTCATTAACCGGCAGTACCCTGAGAAGGCCCTCCCTGTGGGGGCGCACAGGACGATGGGAAGATGATGTTGGCAGCAGGTGTTCCCTTAGATAATCTGGACCCAAGCCATTTAGGGCTTTATAGGTCATTACCAGCACCTTGAATCTCACCCAGAGGGCAACCGGAAGCCAATGTAGCTCACTGTAAGAGCCACTGTGGTATCATAGTTGAGATTTTAGATATCAACTAAAGCAGCAGGTGAGGGGAATGACTTTAGTTCAAATCTACCTTCCACCATGGAAATTCATCCCATGAATTTACTGGAGTGACTTTGACCTAGTCACTTATTCACAGCCCAACCCATCACACAAGATTGCTAATTGGTAAGAAAAATGGACAAGGGGCCACTCAAGCACATGAAAGATATTATCTAAAATGCAGTTTTAAAGCACTACATATTCAGACATTTTCCTGGGTGAAGTTTCTGTTGAACCCTATAAATATTTTATCTGGGTAGAATTTTTGAGTTCTTCTGTAATTTAAGCACTTTAAATTACATTACAAATTACAATAAGGCTACAGTAATCCCATAGCACTGAGTAAATCCTAGTCAGATCAATGGGTATTAATTTGCTATGAGACCCAAATAAGATATCTTTATTGGTTTCCCTATTGCTAATAGGAAAACTGTTTGTAAAGTATAAGAAATATATAAAAATGGCATTTAGTTTAGTTGACTTCCTTCAAATAACTTTTTCTCCCACTCCTACTCTTTCTTTATCATATCCACATATACATTCTCCTCCTTGTGACAAACTTCAGAAAAATATTCCAAAACACATTAACCTTGACAACAAGAAGCTTGGTCTATCAATCCAATCTAGTTCACTTTGAGCCTCATTGCCAAGTACTAATTGGCTGAGTGCCTCTGTGCCAAAACAATACATTTGCTTTGAAGAAAGAGTACAGGTGAGAGGTGCCTTCTAGAGAAGCCACAATTTCATTAACTGGGTTGCATTTTGCAGAAGAAGAACTTTTCTTTATAATTATTTATCTGTTAAATAAATCCAAAGCGGGAACAAGAAGGAATCTTTCTAGGCATTTTCTGTAGTCTGCAAATTGCCCTTGGAGCATCCTTGTCATCATGCAAAAGACATTTTTTATTCTCCCAGGCTTTTTAAATAATAATGCTGATGCTAGGTGCCTCTTGATCAGCTCGGCCCTAAACAGATACAACAAGCATTCAAAGGCATGCGAGCTTCTGATAAATAGATTTATAATAGAAAATACAGCCATTATGAAAGAATTTTGGTAACAGTTGTCTCTTAAATGCAAGCCCTATTTATAGTAAAATTGAGGTTTTAATTCTTGTCCCCTTTTTTCTCTGTTGCACAATGTAATATGCTTGAGGATTTGGGGCATACTTTCCATTTTGTAATTCTTTTAGTAACAGACTAATCTGCTTTCAGCTATTTTTTATTCTAATCTTGAAAGAACTGGGTCCCATGCCTAGTGTGATTTTTGTTTTACCTTCAATTGCATTTTCTTCTTTATTATTGATTATTCCTTATATTATGCTATATATTTTATGATATCTTAGTATATGTTTGTTGAAAATTATGGACATATTTATAATAAACTGGTCTGATTTTTTTGTTAAATAAGCAGCATATAAGTAATATTGCTTTAATTTAATTTATTTAATTAGGAACCACCTGATTTAACAAAGACTGTGTGGTGTGCAATAAATACGTAAACAAATACATCTATCTCTCTATCTCTCTCTCTCTCTCTCTCTCTCTCTCTCTCTCTCTCTCTCTCTCTCTCTCTCTCTCTCTCTCTCTCTCTCTCTCTCTCTTTGTTTCTCCCTATAAGATGATTTGTGACGTATATATAAAAGGAGTTGTCTTTGGTAAAATTCAAGTGCTCTATACTTTTTTTCTTTTTATATAGACATTAATTCTTTAATATCCACAGTCTATTGTAATCTTAAGTTCTTTCGCTTGATCTGCAGATCAAGATTTAAATGACTGAATCTGTACCATGAGCTTTGCATAGCCAGAGAGAGGTCTTGTCTTCCATGTGTTCAATGAGGGCTTGTAATCTATTTCTGTGAATAAATGCCACTATTTGTGCTGTCACAGCCAATCAGTACTTCACTGAAATAGTAGTAAGAGTACTGATAATGATGATGATGATATAAATAATTGAACTCTCATACCACAGGTATATTTTGTCCAACAAATCTGATTTATGGATTAGCACTGAGGCTGAGTAACTAAAAGAAACCTTTTACTGAACAGCAATCTTGAAAACAGTCTTCCTCTGTTTTGCAAAATTATATAAGTCTAAACCCTCAATTCTGAAGGTTTGTGTATCACAGCATCAGTGTGTAGAAAAGAAAGGGTTTGAAGAATGAAAAAGGAAGGCAGGAAGTCTTTCTTTTAAGTGTTAAACTTGCCTTATAATTGGATTTGCTAGTTGATAGTGAAAGAAAGCTTTGATTAGCTGTTTCCCTAGAGCTAAAGAAACTTATATGAAACTTTGGGTTGAAACCAATTATTTACATTTCCATGGAAAATGTCATTATTAGTACATTTTGCTCTGTAACTGTTATTCTAATGTGTTGTGGGATGGTGCCTGCATGGCTTGGTAATGATGCTGGAGAAATCATTTTAAGTACATTTAAGGAAGAAAAATAGCATGTGCGTATTTATGTAACTCTAAGTACTGAGCTCTCTGGGGAAGTTGTACACTCCTTCCTCACCAAGGTAGTTTATTTGTGCCAGTAAAGATTTATGTTGCTGAAATAAAGTTGTGTTGCATGGGAAGCCCTCAGCACACTAGTAACATGCCTTAAGAAGTTTGAGTGAAGATTGAGTGAAGCAAACTTGCAAGTCTTGGCATTCTCCATATGTCTTGGGCACTCTTCACATGTATGGATTTCTTCTCGTAGAATTCCCAGTTCACGTGGCTATTGCTGAAAATACTGGGAGTTGATGTCTACACATTTTCCAAGCACTGATGTTGAGAAAGTCTGACCTAAATATTCTAGTGTAGGTTAATTGAAATTTGATCTGTGCACAGTTTCAATGTTTACATCTAATAGACAAAAGGTGAATTTTCTTGAAAGTCCATCTTTCTTCCTGTAATATGAGATATATCTTGGTGTTGATTGAGGGAAGTGCTACATACCATAGGTTTTTTCCCCCAAAATTAGAACAAAGAAAGTTAACAAAGATGTCTCTTTTGGAGCATAAAATGTCATAAAACTATTTATGTCAAATACATTATTCATAAATTATTGATATACTTATAGACTGCCTTTCATTCTGATGCATGCCAGAGTGTCGTATAATGAACTTGCTTACAAGTGATCTTAACTATATAAAATAGAAATCTACATAAGCAAGCTGAAAGAAAGTTAGCTAACTCAAAACATGTAAATGAAAATTTTTCATAATTGCCCATTTAAAGGCAAATAATATGGGATGCAAAAAGAATTTTAGGAATTACCACTAGAAAGATTTCAACAAGCAGAATATGTTACAAGGAATAAGAGATACAGTAAGGAAGCAAGAAATGTCTAGACAAGAAACTTTAAATTAGGCTAAAGAAAGATTGAGCACATGTTGAAATAGTTATTTGGTTCTCTTTCTTTTGGCAGACGGGCAGATTAAAAGTTTGAAGGGATATGTCAATGTCCAGTCTGTGTCAGGATTATGTGTAGCATCCTATAGACCTGCTCCTCGAAATGTAGATGCACAGAAAGGCCTTTTGCAGGGCTAGCCATAGAAGCAAAGTGATCTATGCTTCATCATCACTCTTGTAATAATTGTCTTCTGGGCACAGCATACCTATCTGAAAGACCGGAGAAATCCTCGAAACAACTACACTTGAAAGTGTGGAGCAGGAAAAAAAAATACGCAAAAGGGTAGCTAAAATGATACCTGTCCCATAAAGAAAAGTGATAGCACTTAAGCGGCTTAAGGAAACACATTGCAAAAGTATGGAACCAAAATAATTATTGAATCAGAACAATCATCTCTACAAGAAAAATCATAATCATAATAGTAAAGTTGGAAGGGACCTTGGAGGTCATCTAGTCCAACCCCCTGCTCAGGCAGGAAACCCTATACCATTTCAGACAAATGGCTGTCCAGTCTCTTCTTAAAAAACTTCAAGTGTTGGAGCATTCACAGCTTCTGGAGGCAGTGAGAAGTTCTCTCATAGAACTTCTAATAATGGTGAATATTGATACAAGAAGTATAATAAAAAAATAAAGACTTCTTGACCCAGATTGGCTGAAGCTCTTGTTCATGATTTGATGGCACAGGTGAGGTTGCCAAAAGCAGCCCTATACTCTCTACTCCCAAAGTAGGCAAAGAAAAGCTTGATTCCTTTATAAGCAATCTGGAGATGTTAAAGGAGACGCAACATATACATTTTCTAAGAAAATCAGATGTTTAAATAAGATCTCTCATCCCTCTTCTTTAGCTGAACCATCTGAGCACCATCCATTGCTGGTGCTTATATCTAGTTCGATATCAAAAGGAGAGGATAATGTGGCGGTAGCAATGTGTGGTGGTCTGTTTGGATGATGCAGGCTTTCATCTCTGCCCAGTAATTCCAATCTCTGATACTGTGCTTGCCCAGCCCAAGTTTAAATTAGGGGATTCATTTGCCCAGGTATAATAAGGGGTTTAAGAGGGGTTGAATCAGTGAATGGAGGGTAAATTCACTCATTGTTGGCTACTAATTTTAATGGGACGCGGTGGCTCAGTGGGTTAGGATGCTGAGCTTGTCGATCAGATGGTCGGCAGTTTGGTGGGTTGAATCCCGAGTGCCGCGTAACAGAGTGAGCGCCTGTTACTCATCCCAGCTTCTGCCAACCTAGCAGTTCGAAAGCACATAAAAATGCAAGTAGAAAAATAGGGACCACTACGGTGGGAAGGTAACAGCATTCTGTGTGCCTTTGGCATCTAAGCCACATGACCATGGAGATGTCCTCGGACAAGCGCTGGCTCTTCAGCTTTGAAACGGATATGAGCACCGCCCCCTAGAGTTGGAAACAACTAGCATGCATGTGCGGGGGAATCTTTACCTTTACCTTAATCTTTATGGTAATATTCAGTCTCCAAGAATAGAGCCCACTTGCCTCTAAATGACAGATGCTAGGAAACGAGAGGAGGTGTAATTGTTCTCTTATGTTCTTAAACATGCATACATGCATGAAACAGCTACCATTTTTTGTAATTATTGGTATTATTCTAAAACATGCGCTTTATGGCAACCAAGCAACTTTTCATTCTTCTGTAGGTGTTCGTAAGTTTTAGCCAGCAAGGTATAGTGGAGTCCCTTTCCTTTCTCTCAGAGCAGCCTACCTCACAGACAGGAGAAAAGATGGGGAGACCCCAACATTGGAGAAAAGGCTGAATGAAAACGAAGTAAGTCCATAAATAACCTGCCTCTCGATAGATGTGCTTTGGAATGGAGTGCACGATGCCGAACTGAAGATCTAAATCTAGTCCTCAGCTGAGGATTGCCATTCGGAGCTCTCCTTCTCAGCCCAACCTGAAGGCTGACCAATTCGCCATACTGCCCGATCACAACTCTCCCCCAACCACTTTATTTCAGGGTGCAAATAAAAGTGTGGAAGGCTGGAAGAGGATGTCGGGGATCCCGCCCGTCCGAGAGATGAATCCAGCCCGGTTATTTACTTATTTTATTTAGTTAGTTGCCGTGCGAATTCAATTAGCAGCGTGAAACATTTGCTGCGGTTTTTGTTTACCGGTGGGCAGTTTGTCAGTAGTTATAAGTAGAGTTCCATCTGTCAGTTAAGAGAGAGAGAGAGAGAGAGAGAGAGAGAGAGAGAGAGAGAGAGAGAGAGAGAGAGAGAGTGTATATCAGAAGGAAGAAGGAATAAGTGAACTGTATAGGAGAAGTAACGGGGCCGCCGCGGAGCGTGCTGGTTGCTTCTCGCTGCACGGGGAAACGCTGGGGAGGTGAGAACAGCACACACGCGAGGACTCTGGCACGGTTGGCAAATCCAGGAGGCGCAAGGATGTGTTACCAAACGCGCGAGAGGGAGGCAGGGTGCCGCGTTCAGTGAGAGATAAACAGAAGATGCTCGACGCCTGTTTTCTTTTCTTTCTTTTTTTTGCCTCATTCTTGCAAGCTCTTCCCTTCAAACTCCTCCGGATTCCTTCCCTGCTTCTCGACTCTCCCCGTCTCTTTCTCTCCCCCATTGTTCTCCTCTTTTCCTTGCTTTTGATGCACAGACGTGGTCACATTCCGTTGACTCGCCCCTCTTCCTTGTGTGTGTGTGTGTGTGTGTGTTTAAAACATTCACGCCTAGTGAGGCTTTAAGCCAGAGCCAGCAGCCTCTCGGGCGAGTTTTAGTCATGTGTGAAGCTCAGTTTGATCGAGCGCTCCTTTTCTGCCTTTTCACTCTAACCAAAGATTAATAGGTGGCGTCACGTTGCTCCCCTGCTCCTTTCCGCAGGAGGGACTTAAAAGGAACAACGACCACCCCCCCCCACACACACACCCCACCCCACCCCCGCTAATCACTTTCGATAAGAATTTTCCTCCCAAAAAAAGAAAGAAAAAAAAGGGGGGAAGATAACCGTGCAATCAATCTACGAGCGGTGGCAAAGACTGGGGAAGGCTAGAGATGCTTCATACTGCTAACAAGGGAAGGAAGGCTTCCATCGAGACAGGTAAGAAGTGCCTGAATGGGAAGGATCTGTGGAGGGGAGAGAGAGAGAGAGAAAGAGTGAGAGAGAGAGAGAGAGAAACAAGCTGTTGGGTTTGCATCGGTTTTCAGCCCGGATAAAATATCTCCGGTGGGTCTTATGCCAGCTGCCTTTTGTTCCTGATGTAAAGTACCTGGAGTGACTGATGGATTGGAGCGTACTAAAGGTTCAGCTGAAAATGGGTTTGTCTGCCAGGCAGCTTACGATCTAAAGGACTCTTTCCCCCACCCCCACGCCCCGCTTGTCTTTAATTGTTATTTTTCACCGCGGACTTTTATACTGTATATATATATATATATATAAGAACAAAACACTGCTGGGCACAAAAGCAGGAGTTTGGCAGAAGGTTAAACCCAGGGCTGGAGGAAATCTCCACCAGCTTGCAACCTTGCTGGGAGCTGGCAATTCTGCAGTTTGATGCCCAATTGATCTGAAGCGCTTTCCGAGAGGGATTTGGGCTCTCACTGCTCAGGCTAGGTGTTGGCGAGGCTGGGTTGAATCTCCAGCATCGCTAGTAAAAGCATGACAGCCTTTCTAAAGTGCTCTGCAACCTACGGCAGGGTTCACTTTATGCTAAAGCCCTCCGTTCCCTTCTTCAGTGAAAAGGGGTTATCAGGCTATGCCAACAGCATCCAGGCTTAACAGCAATCAGAAAGGTGGGTGAATGTTAACTGTCCAATGGAGAAACTCTGACAGTGATGTCCACAAGCGCACAGGGATGTAATAAAGGATTTCCTGCATAACAGCTAACCCACAGAGAGGCTAATTACCTGTCACAAGGTCTGAACTTTGGATTGGGGAATGGGAGTCATACTGATACAATGTAAGTGTCCTCAGCTTTCATAGCTAGGCCTTTAAATTTTTGTAGTATAAAGTAGGTAACCTGCTAGATGCAAACTAAGCTTACAATGAAATTTAGTTATCATGGATGGGTTAATTGTGGGTGGGTTTTTTAAAAAAAATTATCTACCATATCAGTTATTTGGGAAGTCTTTATTTTAAAAAAAATTGTGTTGTCTTTACATTATGTCTGTGTGTGAGCTTGTAAGGAAATGTAATAGTGACCGTGTAGTGAATACTCCAAAGTTGATAGGGGGTCTGTGGAATACAACATACAGATACTTTTTGGATTTTTCTCTCCTTTTTCCTATGCTTTAGAAATTATATTAAATTAAATAAGCATTCCTATGCTTAGAATTATATTAAAGAACTTAAAATAGTAAATATTAAAAATGAGTAGGACCTATGGTTCAGATTCGTATAGTAAACTAAAGAATTTCTGCAAGAGATGAAAAGTTGTAATACTGTGGTGGCTTTCCATGGAATAGCCATACTTGAAAATAATAGATAGGATTAAAGGGGGAAAAAAGCCACACTAAAAATAAAAGGAATATTTGAAATGAAACCGAATAGTGATTGCATTCTGTTCTTAGATATTTAAGCAACATCATCACATATAAGAATAATGGATTTTGTGAAACATATAACATCATCCACAATATTTTTTATAGAATTTAAACTCCAAAGGGTATGTTTACTTGTCAAATTTTAGAAATGTAAGTAACTGTTCTCATTATAAGGCAGTTTCTTCTTGTAAAAAATAACACCCTGCCATTTGAAAAATATAAATGAAAAGATGGTCACATAGCACAGGTAGGAATAAGGTTTATTATAAAGTATGGTAATTTAGCAATTATAGTTTACACTTTAAATTTGCACAAAGTGTACAATGCAATAGTAAGTACTGTAATATTTTAACTTATTTTAACAAAAGAATTGAGTTTGCTTCTTCATAAAAATGTCAGCTTAAGCACAACTAAATAATACATGAGGCAATTTTGATAAAAACCCTTAAATCTTCCTAGAATGCAGACTTTCATTTTCTGTATTCAAAGAACCAAACCCTTCCAATGACTTTTTCACATTATAATCATTGCATTAGTAAAATTAATGGTAATCTGCAGTAAATAGGGAACACTCTGTATCCCTTAGAAGACGGATACAAAAAGGTTAAGTCCTTTTAACAAGGCTAGTTTAAACCCAAGGGCAATAGTAAAGACTCTGTTGTCAAACCAAATTTCTGTTTATTCATAGTTCTCCCCCCTTCTTACTCCTCCCCTAGCCTTTTTTTGGCAGATGCTAACTTGCTTCTTCTCAACATTTACAGTGTGATTAATATGAAATGAAGCATTTTATGGATAATCCAGTAGATGCTGCTGTAGAGCAAAGGAAACATCACTTTACTGGCTGGGGAAAGGGGAGAGAGGAGCCATGGGAAGAAAAATCTTAAGCACTGAGTATGTTGACTGCTGATGGAAGAGTAATGTGAGATCATTACATTTTCATACCATTCTATAGGGTGTTATTAAAGCTGAAGCCACACTTACTGGAATGATCACAGCTCGGTTAGGCACATAGCACGTCTGCTATTTTAAATTGTAAAATCAGTTTACTGTATATTACTATGCAGAACATTTCATCACTGAATACTAAAGCCCTTTAACATGCAAATTTTCTCAGAGGAAGAGCTGAAGCGCAATGATCTTAAAGCAATAATGCTCAGATTCATTATAAAAATGGGCCCCAGTTGCCAATGCACAGTACAAGTGTTTAGAAATTTAAAAAAATGTGGCTACTATATTGATAGAATTGAAATTCAGCAGTGGCATTTCTGATTAATATTGAGCACTTAAAAGACTAATTGTAAAATACCAGAAAACCTAAATTGTTAATTAGAAAGGATGTATGCTTGCCAGCACTAAAGTTGATATTGTGAGGTTTTTAGTAGGACAGAAAAAAAATTATATATAGAAAAACAGAATCTGAAGGTGAAAAAGGAGAGAGAGAGAGAGAGAGAGAGAGAGAGAGAGAGAGAGAGAGAGAGAGAGAGAGAGAGAGAGAGAGAGAGAGAGAGAGAATATATGGGATGAGGAGAAAATGTGTAGTGCTGTGTTATCCTGTGTAAGTAAATGTTGATAACATGACAAAGCAAACCAGAGAGCTACTTACTGATGCAATTTCAGGCAACCACTGACCTCTATCTGTGGGAATATTTATTTTTTAGAAGTGATTCTGAAGCCTCAATGTACAGTACAATCAAAATAGTGAAGAATAATTTTTAATACATTGGTTCTGAAATATAATGCATTATTCCTCTTCTAAACCATGTTTGTATTCAGCTACATTTCATGGTAACTTGCTCTTGTGTAGCTGATACAGATTTTGTGAACTGATTAAATAGATTCTAAGTTCTTGGCTTAATCGGTTATTAAATCTTGAATACTTTTTTTTAATTAGCCAAATATATGTAGGCCATAGTTTATTTTTATACATTTAAAATTACTGTTAGCTTTCTTTCTCCTAAGTGTGCACCCAAATGCATACCTGCTAGAAAGATTGGTATTTCAAACATGAAACTGTTTGCCTTACAACAATATAGTTATGTGCAATAATAAAAGCTTAATTCATTCTTTTACAAGAGAGCTTCTGACATGCAAGATAAATTGTCTTTCCTTTTTTCTGCCTGCAGCCCCCATTACATCACTCACTTCTACAATAAAAAAAAGTCTCTCAAACTTCCAGAGCTGTTCTGGAATCTGTGAAAACTGAAGGAGGAAGAAAAAAAAAGTTTATTAGCTGTATAGGACATAAACGTTTATGTTAATAAATATAATTGCATGTGGCTGGTTTTAAACCAACTTGTATTTTAAGATATTCAACTTATATCTGTCTTTGTCTATAAGGATCTAAAATGACTTTGACAGTAGTAAAAGTCCTGTATCCTGCTATTCAAACAAAAAGCAGTTAGATTCCTTTTACGTAAGCACATTTAAATACAAATTTTAATCGCTGATTAGAAGATACTCAAGTATATGTAATTTGGAGATGCTTTGCCATTACTTTCAGAATCATGTCATTCATTCAGTCTGGAAACTATTCTACATTACAAGTTCTGACAAAATTTTCTAACATAAAATTATGTCAGTAATGTGATAACATTCTGAATTTAAACTTGTTGTTTGCATACATTTTTGTTTAACGTCATAAACCATGATGCTTTGTGTCACACCAGCTAAACTTTTTAGGACATCCTAAAAGAACCACCAATTCTAAATGTGACTGTTTTTTGTTCTAAAATGGAATTCTATTTTAGAGAGATGCTGGGATGTCACTGATTTATATAGTTACAATTTGTAATGGCTTTCTATTATCAGATTCTAACAATATTTAGATAAGCAGTAACGTAGGTGCCTAATTTCTGTTTTTTTTTCCCCTTTACTGATTTTTCAGATAGGGCTTCCTTATGTTGTGTATTTATGCATAAAGAACATTTAAAGGCATGTGAGTGTGTGGGAATAAGAGGTGATTATAATTTAAATGATTAATTAGTGCTTCAAAAGAAGGATACTACTTATGCCATTGATGCTTAATACAACTTTTTTACAATACCATTTGCTAGGCTGCTCTTTAGGCATACTGTATTTACAAGTCAATAGCTTTTATCAGCTCAGCTTTGAAACTGTCTATTAGTGAAAGTTAAGTCTTTAAATAGTTCAAGAAGTATAGTAATTAATATTCCCAGTAATGTTGCAACATTCTTAATTTGCCATGCCTTTTGTAAATGTTCCAAATTCATGTGAAATTTACATCATGCAGTGGAGTGTTCCGTATGATGTAAAACTCTGTAAGAACATTATGCAAAATAAAATATTATAAAATTGTGCACTAATGGGGATTATTTTCTGGGAGGCTTGCCCCATTTCAAAAGCTGTTTCACTAAGACGCACGGATGTTTTATTTTATAGGACTGCAGTTTTTATCATTGTTGAATTATAAACAGATGAAATTTCAAAGAATTGCAATGGAAGGAGATGATTATGCCTTGCTCATATTAAAATGTACATCCGTATTGTTGATTTCTTCATCTGAAATACATTTGAATTGAACACTTTAATTCATCCTGCATAAGGAAATACCCTTTGAATCTTTGTTTTGTTTTTTAGTAAAGCTCCAGGAATGTACTATAACTGTATTGCCTCTCCTGGATATCATGCTTCCCTTTGGAAATGCTGTAATATGAGCAAACCATGGAGTTTCTTGCAGACATCTCTCATTGTTTTTCTTTGATTGAAAACTAATATTACTCTGGAAGAATCTTTTCATAAGTGCTATCAAGATATCACTGCAAAATCTGACACAGATACTTTCCTTCTTTAACAAGCATCAACAGACACATTATCCCTTCTTCAAAGAATTTCCATACTTTGATATGCTTGAATTCTGTACTTTGATACAGCTTTCAGTACAAAATTTTGATTGTTAAAAGTATGAAACGTTACATCTATTGTGAGCAACACCCAAGAAGTAGCCAATCCATATTCACCATCATGATTTTTTTAGCCCACCTCCTCTGTAGAAAATGCAAGGTATATTGCATTTGTTGAAATATATGCAAACAACATATATTTTACAAGGTGTTGGCAATATTGAAGATAAGTAATTTGAAATATTATTAGTGTTAGTATATTTATGAAGTATATATGTGTCATATAAAGGTGCTGAGTTAATATTTATGATTATACACAAATATGTGCATGGCTATATATAATCACACAAGAGTCCCTAGAGGTCACTAGAAGGTAAGGAATGGACAGTTGTTAAATTAGTTTCTATGGGGTCCATTTATACATTAACATTTTAGAAAAGTTAACTATTCTGGAAAGGAAAAAAAATGGTGTAAAATAGTCAGCAAAGATGTAAGCAAGCATCAGCAAGTAAAGTCTTGGGTCTGTCATGTTCGCTTATTATTTTTATTATTTTCAATGATCACTAATTATCTTTCTCTTCAAGATTTTAAAAGTATTACAACTTAGCTCTGGAATATCTTGAGTTTTTGGTCTTATAGTTTATTTTACTGATGAGAAGGAAACATTAAACCTGCTCTCATTTAAAGAATAGCAAATTTTAAAGATCATCTTGGAATATTTTATATCATCACAGTGTAAAGAATATCCAGATCAGCTGAAATATGGCTTGGTTGAGTTTTTCACTCTTCAGTCAAGAAATACCTGGATACTAAACTGTGAAAGTTTGTTTTATCAATAATGTTCCATTTAAAATAAGAAGAAAGAAAACAGATGTTTAGAGTGAAAAAAAAATATGTTGGGTATAATGAGTAACCGTTACATATTTCATAGACAGAGTACTCTGAAGTAAAAGTAATAAACGGTGCTACTGCAAATAATATATCACTTTTCTTTTATTTTTTCATACATGTATAGCAGGGTGATTATGGATGAAGATTAGTTAACCTTAAATAGGTAATTGTTGGATTTAGGATGCAGATCTTCAGCTGGAGCTTATTAAATTGTAAAATATGGATTGCCTTTACCCTAATGGCCTCTGAATCCTATTATCATCCCATTAGAGTGTGTGGGATTTTAGTAATTCTGTTGTTTTCAGTGGGCAGTGAATATAATGGGGGAGGGCAGGGGTTAATGCAATTCATGTCTTTTAATACTTGTAACTCCGTCCCTCATCACTCAGGTTGGTTTCATTAGCTTGCTTTTTGCTATTTTTTTATGCACCAGGAGCATTTCTTTAACCACCTCATGCTTTCTGTACACTTTGTACTTTATAAACAGAATAGAAAGTAAACTGTTGGTGGTTATACCAAAAATATTAAAGTACCATTTTATTTTTATGTCGTTATATCATTTTTCATTTAAAAAATTTGTAAAATTGTAAGGATGTGAAAAGTTGTATTCTACTATGCAGAGGTAGCATAGGAGGGCCACTGTTGCTGGATTCTGCATTGCCAGATTCTGCACTTACCTGTTTCATAATTCAGTCTTATGTTCTCCCAAAGAGCGAGAGAGAGAGCGAGAGAGAGAGAGAGGGAGGGAGGGAGGGAGAGAGGGAGGGAGGGAGAGAGAGAGAGAGAGAGAGAGAGAGAGAGAGAGAGAGAGAGAGAGAGAGAGAGAGAGAGAGAGAGAGAGAGGCTTTTATTCAGGTGAGATTACTCCTTATTTTGGCTGAGTTTGACTTCTTCAGCAGTGTGGTGATATATGCAATGTTGTCATGAATTTGGTTTGCTTGACAGCTCATGCCAGGTATTCAAAAGAACTCCTCTTAACGTTGACAGCCGTGTGATGGTTAGTTCCAAGCTATCATTGTTAGTAAATCAGTTGCTGTGCACGAGAGGGATCTCAGTCAAGTTTTTGCAAGAAGACATTCTTAATGCTCTGTACTGGGATACTTTCATCATGCTTTGTAAATATTTTTATAAATACACATTAAATACACTGCCTGAGGTAGTGGTATGTGGGAATGACATCAAAGGGTGAGCAAAATCCTGCCTGGGAAATGATTAGACAAGAGAAGTGTTGTGTTTCGGGTTCGAATGAGCAGGAAAGATGCCAGGCATGTGAGTACAGAGAAACAGCAACTTTATGGATAACCATAACTGTACTGAGGGTGTGCATGTACTCTTTATATACCTGTTCTGTACCAGCCTACTACCGGCCCTGCAGAAAAGGCAGGGACAACCCCTTTTACAAAACGGCAAAAGGCTGGAACTAAGCCTGCCAAATTTATTAACATAAAACAGAGCAAACAGAGCAAACGCGAACCATGAAACAGGAGCTATTCAAACGGTTGCCTTCAGCAAACCAGCCCTCCCACACATTCTCCTTTTAAATAGTTCAGGGCGTGGCTTCTCTGTGCCTCCTTCCGAGGTGCCACATTGCCTTCCTCTGTTTACTCCTGATTGACTGCCTCCTGCGTCGGGCGTCCTTGAACAGGGCCAGCTGTGGGTCATCTTCATTCATGCTGTCAGGCTCACACAGCTGGGTCTGCGTCATGACCAGATGGGAGGGGCCTGGCTGAGGGCTCTGCGGAGCCTCAATACTATCCTCAGCAAGGTCTCCAACACCCCCCTCCTCCTCCTCTGAATCGTCCGACCCAACTGCCGAACCCACAGGCTGACCCTGAATCACAACAATACCTTCATACAACCAATCAGATTGAACCCATTATTCCCACTATTTTGGTTCCCGCCTGAACTGTTAGAACTCAGTATGTGTGCTGGAGAACTGTTAGTTCCCAGTATGCAGGTGAATAGGTGTTTCTCCAAACCCCAATACATAACAAGAAGGAGGAGCCTGCAGTTGCTTATAGTCAGAAAAATAAACACAGGAAGTATCCACCCTAATTAATCAGGCTATTAAAAGTGGTGAGAGACTTGTACTTTCAGACTTTGAAGATTCTGTTAATATAATCATACAATAAAGTAGAATTAGTTCATTTGGTTGTATTTTCTGTCTGGATTATCTGGTAGGGCTGATACCTATTTTGTTTTGGAAAATCACAAGATTTAAAATCACTTATCTTTCTATTTTAAATTAATTCCAGTTTGATTTGATGTTCAAACCCTAAGTGTTAATTTAAGTATGGTTAGTGAAAGTAATCATATATTGTGATTTCAAATTGATTGACTTGCAGTAAATAACATTTGGCTACTTACATGATTTAAACCAGCTAAGTGAATATTTTTATACTGTTCTTTCTCCCTCTGCTGGAGTGGAAGAGAAGAAACCTAAGTTTTCTATGTTCTTGTACTATTGATTTAGCAGTACATCCAAAGTAGTCCGTTCCCACACAGCTGAGAACTTAAATTTTGGTTTCCAATGGATTTGCAGCAGACAAAAAGTTAGGGGTGGGATATACTACTTCTTGGTTATTTGTGCATAATTATGTGGTAATTATGTTGTAATTCCTACTCCTTATTAGTCAGTAAAATTATTTCAGTCCAAGAATTTTAATTTTATGAATAGCTTATACTTTATTATTGAAAAGAATGCTAAAAATTTGCCACCCAAATGTTAAAATACTATCATTCATTCCAGAAGCCACAAATTCCAGTTATGTCATTTGCAATGTATTCTTTAATGTTTTTGGCATCTCCTGCTGTTAGGACATGTCTCCTGCTGTGCAAAAACCTAGCTCTTTTACTTGGTGACATCATTAATAGGCCATTCACTCGCTGTTTTCGGAAACTGTAATTCAAAGAATGTATACATAAAAGTGATTGCTTTGTATTTTGATATACTGTCCATTATTTTGGTGGAGTGGTGTGTGTTGAGGGGAGAAAATTGTTTGGTTGAGTTTTCATCATTTTATGGAATAGTTTAGTAACATACTTTCGGTATTTTATCCGTAATTGGAAGAACTGATTTTAGTTGAAAAATCTTCACAACAATACCCATAAATTATTATTTAAACAAATAATATAAATGAAACAATATTCAAGCCTCCCAAGGTATATGAATACAATACCATAAATGTACAAATGTACAGCATGTACAACCAAAACAAAATTGTAAAATTAAGTTGTGTGCTAAATCACAAATTCAACTTTTAAAGTGACACAAAGGATACCATTCCCTCTGTGATTCTGATCTTTGTCGTTCACAACATGGTGCATGAATATCTTTTCCAAGGCCTTTTTGACCACTATACCAATTGCTGGTCTGTTGTATTTTTCTTGACTTCTTTCGTTTACTGTTAATGATTCCAAATAATAGAGCTGTTTACTACTTCAGTATATTGACTATCACTTCTAAGGTTGGTTTTTGTACTTGTTGCTAGTATGATCTTCTTTATATTTAATTTAGTCCAGGGGTGTCAAACTGCCAGCCCATGGGCCGGTTTCATCATATGGAAACTGCACCCACCCCATTGCCAGCAATGGCAAAACAGTCCCAATATGTCTTGCGATGTCACGTGATGTCACGGGTTTGACCTGTCTGATTTAGTGCCATTAATTCACCATGTTCATTGACATCCATTACTGTAGATTTTTTTGCATTCTTAGCTATCCAAACAATGATGTCAGTATATTGATGTTTTTCCTGTAGTTTTACAACCACAGTCATCTTTGTCTAATCCAAGTTAATATATATTCAGCAGGAAGGATGAATAAATAAGGGAAGAGTGTGCAATCTTCTCCCACTCATTTGCCAGCTTAGAACCAGATTCTTTTACTGCATTCTGTCGGTATTGTGACTTCCTGCCCTGTATATAGATTTCTCATGAGGGCCATGAAATTTGCTGGGATTTCTCTAAGTACATTCCACAGCTTGACATGATTAACACAACTGCAGGCTTTTCTATAATCAATAAAGCACATACTGACTTCTTCTTCTTCTTCTTTTTTGTATTCTTTGGCTTTCTAAGTTATCCACTAATAATGTGTTGCATTCCAGCTTGAATATCTTGCACTAAGAACCATACACAACTCTAACATGCTTTGCATTCTGAAGAAAGCCTTAGATTTGTATTTTTAAGATTTCCGGGTCAATTTAACTCTTAGTTTGAAGGTTGGAATGGTCCCCTGTCACTGTTATTTCAATACTTTCTAGTATGGACAACATTGATCCATTTTGTACAAAGATAGGTAAAAATATAAAGGGAAGGCATTGGTTTACAAACAGCCATAGTATTTAAGACATCAGATTGAAATCTATCAGGATTTTGGTTTTGAAAGAATAACTACTTTATATCTAGATGCTATTTTCCATGTTCAATATTACCGGATTTTCACTGGACTAGTTTGACTTTACTGTAATTGAAAAAAAAGTTGCTTTTGTAGCAGATTAACAGTACTTATTTATTAGATTTATTTATCGCTTCTCATTCAAAAGTTTGGAGTAGAATACATAGTCCTCCTTCCTTTTGTTTTTTTACTACAACAGTCACTGTCTGCGGTGGCTTGGACTGAGAGAGAGCAACTGGTCCCACGTTTACCAATGAGCTGAATATTAATTACTGAAATAAAGTATTTGAATTGCATAATATTGTAACTAAATAATCTGTTGAAAAGAAATTAACAGCTACCCCACTATTGATAAGTGCAGCAAAGTTTTTACCACAGACTATTTAGAAGAAAATTAGGAATTAATAAAACATGCAAAATGTTTATTTTAATCTATGTATGGGGAAGATAAGGATTATATTTCAAGACTGGGAGTTTATTTCTATATACCTGCACAATTATTGCACTACGTCTGCTAAATTGACAGCTTAAAAATAAAATTGGCTTTTCACTCTAGAATTTGAAGATGACTGTTTTAATTAATTCTTGATTGCTTGTTGATCTATGACTTTTTAAAATTCATGACTTCAGTCTCCACCATTACTTCTTATTAACACAGGAGAAAGATGCAGCTCCTTTAGTTTTTAAGCATAAACAAAAGTATGTACTGCTTCTATGCTAGCAAATATAATCAAGTGGTTTTGTGCCCTTAGAATTTTCTTTTCTGAAAGTTTCCATTAATAATGATAACATTGTTCTAAAATAGTGTATTAATATTCACAATGTTGTTCTAAAATATTCTAAAATAACTTAGTGTGAATAAAAAAATTACAAAATGTGGCTATACTGTAGATTATTATACAATTTAAAAGTGAGAGACTATTTAAATAGGCATAAGTGTTCTGCAACAACTGACATACTGATATACTGCAGTAAATCTGCTATCACCTTAGTTTTCATCAGGCAATAGCTGTCTGAATACAATATCTATTTTAATAGCTCTGGTATTTTTTGTTTATTTTTATGCATCCTTTTCAGATCAAGATGGAGAGAAGATTCTTGGAGAAGGGTTATCATGTAAATACTTGACTTTATTTGTCATGGGCTGTTAAAGGTGGAAGCAATAGCCTTTGCTGAGTTAGCAAGAGGAATTGATTTATGCTTCTCCCCAAAGGGGGGGTTTATAGGAGAAAAGAACAATTAGTTATAGAACAATATGTCCTTCTGAATGCCAAGCCCGTGGTTGTGCTTTTGGCTCTTTGAAATAATACCTAAGGTTTGTGATCTTCTTATCTAGAAATCCAAGGCCTATTTCTTACTAGAAGAACACATTGATCTGAAAAGAAAAGACCCACCTACTGTATTTATCATTAAACTGAACAGAGTAGATCTACTTTACCTTTCTCTTGATGACATCAAGTGAGAAATTCTTTTGATCAGATATAAAAAGTAGTTGTATATTATCCCGTCAGTTCACATACTGTACATACTGAAAATTACAGCCATTTGTATTACACTCAATGTGATTTTTTTTAAAGCTGCTCTTTGAAAGAAACAGTGATACCTACTTAATTATTAAGTGTTTTTCTTGAGTTCTGCTCTTAAATCTCATTATGGTCCTTTTAGGAGTTTTCTCCAGGTATCCCCAGTAATGTACATAAGCTCAGAATCCATTTTTGACCTCTCTAGTGATACTGCCATTCCAATAAACAATGTGAATTAATTTAATATTGGAGTACTGTGGTCTTTGTGTAAGAAAGAAGACTTTTATGCATTCCTGAGCAACCAAGCTATTGAAAAAGCATTTTTTCTTGTTCTTTTTGAAAAGATTTGGTGAATGTTTATTGTATCAAGGAACAATAGCTCCACAAACCTATAAGATCAAACCAACCCAATGGATATAGAGCTGTCAGATTTTTATACAGAAGGCTTTCTTCCTCTAAAAAAAGCCCTTTCTGAAATGGGGAATAGGAAACAGAGGTACACAGAAAGAAAAGAAAAAACAGATTTGCTATGAATAAATATTCATATGCCAACTGTGTTGTGGAGTAATCATTTAAAATACTGAAATCGACAAATCAATTCATGTATATTCACAGTGCATCATGGGATATGTAGTTGCTAAAAATACATTTCCTTTCATGTGCTGTGTGTATGCCTGAGCAGTTATCTGAAATAACAAAATACGATGTTTATTTCAACTTTGAGCACTGTAGTTGTCTGATTTAGTTTATAACAACAAGTATAGAATGCAATATCAAGGAACAAATATCTACTGTATAGGGACAACGGAGCAATTCCAAATTAATCCTATATTTAACTTACTCTGTTTACATTGATCCTGCTGCTAACTGGGCCACATGTTATTTGACCTAATAAGAATGTGGGTACCAAATAATCTTTATGGATTTTTTTTGGCTAAAATGATACACATAATTCCATATAAATGAATAGATGAAAGTGGTTGCTCCAGTGTATTTTGCTTATGCTTACCATCTCTTTCTCTTCACGAAGCTTGAGTGACTTTCTGTCCTTGGGAACCAACCTGACAACTGCAATTGCCTTTTGCAGTTATACCAAGTAGGTATATGATAATTTGATGGTTACCAGCAGACATAATATATTATTTCACATAAATCAGAGAATTATGATTTGCTGCAAATAGGACTTAGAAATTATGTGTAAGTGGACACAATAATATATGCACCCAAGGTTTCTCAGAATTTGTCTGTCTATGATTTAAAATTATGTCTGAAAATGCTTATAGAATTGTATGCGGGGTGGGAATAATGCATGAGGTTCAGCTGAGTATGAATGTGCAGCAAAACAACCAAATAATCACTTTAACTTTTCTATAATTGTAAAAATATAACAAATACAGGTGTGTATTCACCTATTTAGAAGACTATGTTTTTATCCTTGGCATTGTGGAGATTCTCAAAATTCATTAAAACATAAAATAAAAAAATAGGAGGAATAGGCAATTTTCAATGCTTTATATCAAAATCCTTGGGAGAATGGATTAATACTGTAGCACACAAACAATGATTAACTGTTCCAGAATGCTTTTGTTTGTTTTCTCTATAACGGGGTTAGCAATAATACAAGCTATTTGAACGGAAACAGTTTTAAGACACATTTCATCATATCTTTGTTTTCTTCTTTGCTTATATCTCTCATAGAAGGTCTAACAATCTAGTGCCAAGAATTTTTTGTCATGCTATTCATATATCTGTGATAGTTTGCAGCATTCCTGAATACTTAAAGCTAGATAGCAACTGGTATTTGAAAAACAACTGCTTATTATGGAAAATAAGACAGGCAAATGGGAAAGCAAGTCACATATATTAATTATCTTGCAATAAGGATGTTTGAGACATTTCAATTTCAATTTTACTTTTTCTTAACTTTTCACCTGTAAAGGTTTTTTTTTTCCTTCCACATGTCCATATAAGTTTTCCAATTGTTTTTAAAAGTTGGCTTGAAAATCCACACATACATTCTGTTAATTTCATCTAATAATATATTTTTGTATAATAAACATTTGAATATCTTTGATAAATGCACCCATATTTCCTATTTCCTAATTCAGTGTATTTATTAAAAGTGAATTTTACCAATATTCAAATTTTTGCATGGACTTTCCTACTGTCCAATTCCTCATTAGAAAATTTCAGCAAGTAACTTGGGAAAAGTACAAATATTAAGGATTTTCTGTTTCTAATAGTAGTTAGCCAAATGAGAATCTAGTGAATTCACATTAATGTATACAAAAAGAAATCTTTGTTACACCTATAAAGTTAAGAAATCAAATATACCAAACATTTTATAATACAGGTAATTTCTGACTTTAATTGAGCCTGCCCATTTCAGTTGTAAGGCAGGAGAATGATAAGTAAAAGACACTCCCCCCCAAATTGCCCCAATGCATATGATAAATAAATATCATTAAGTGCACATGGGGTACTTCAAAATGTCTGGCTTGGGCTTCTCAAGGCCTCCCCCACCCCTGACGTACCCGTGCTCTTCTTCCAACTCTTAGGATCTCCACAGCCACCTCCACCCCTCATAATCCCCCACTTACCTTCTGAAGACCTGTAAAACTCAGGAGTTGGAGAAGGGAACAATAGTAGGCCTTTCTTGCTAGGCCACATGGGAGAATTCCAGCAGTGTCCTTTTCTTTTTGTGAAACCTGAACTGCTTGATTGGGCAAAGTAGATCTTCCTCCTTCCTATGCACCACCTCTTTAACTCTTACCTCTTTATTGTTTGTTCTCCTTATCAGCAGAGTCCAGTTGCTTTAGGTCTGGTTTCAGAATGTGCCTTTCCATTCAGTCACTGTAGTAACTCTTTCCTCTTCTACAGTAGTAACTCTGAAATGCACAAACTTTGTCTCCTCGTGCTGTGATAAGTTAATGAGTTGATGTAGAAAGAGGGGGAAGTGAGAGGTGGGCATGCTGCAGGGTCTCTACAAAGAAAATGAATTATAGGAAACCCACCTGGTCATTTGTAATGACCGGATAGGTTCTGTAGAATTCATAATAGTATATTATATAGCTTTTTTGTGGTATTGGGGAGGTCTGTTTTAACTTTGAATGGTCATTCAATGATCTCTCATACCTCAAAGATTTCCTGTACTTATTTGTATCAGAGTAGCATTAAAGATTGCTAATATTAATTCTAAAAATGACTGCTTTACACGAAGGACAAAAAACATTACTTTTTCAGATTTTTAAATTGGGAAAATTGAAAACAAAGTTGCATAAATTGCATAAGCAGCTGAAGTTTATAGCATTTGAGGAATGAGAAAATTAATATTTTCTGTTAACATAAGTCTTCACTATCATAATCACACAGTAATATATGTTTGTCACATGTAAATATTTGTTTGCTGCAATGCTTCACAAATTATTATTCTTGTATACAGAGTTCAAAAAAACAGACACCCTGGCATCTATGTTCAATATGTTTTCCAGCTTCAAACAACATAGCCTGTTTACTTCAAAATCCAGGAAGCATTTTTTAAAAAAAAGAGTAAACAAAAATGTTTGTCTCTTTGCATGCAACAGAGTAAAATTCAGGAAGCAAAAAGAAGCAAATGATGCATGGAACTTTGGAAACATAAAAGGCACTCAAAGGAAATGGTTACCATGGGATTGTCCATTCACAAAATGGGTGATCATTCTCACAAAGGGTTCCTTGGATACTCACTATGAGGTTCCAACTTGCCTTTATTAATTTTTCTAAGCAGGCTGGCAAAATTATGAACAAGGTCTTATGTTATAGCTACCCATCATTTTTATTTTCTAAGAACATGCATAGGAAATTTAGGTAGTCCGAACAAGATGACTTGGGGGCCCTAGGCAGCATATCAAATTCATTTACTTAACGTTAAAATAGCATTTTAAACATTTCAGGATACAATAAGGAAGGTACTCAGGGAAGCTTTTGTCTGAATTCTGGTAACTGTGAGCATCATATTGCGTATCTAGAAGGTAATGTATCCAGTGTACTAATATATGTGAGACTATGCAGCAAAGATGTTGATACCTTATCCATCCGGATAATAATAGCTTTCTTCCTGATTATGATAGCAACACAGTTCCTTCTTTATACTTTATGTTTTAACTGATAAAATAAAATTCTTAAGATGGAAACTATCCAAATCCAGGTCATTTCCATTTGCTGTTGCCTAAGATATCAATGCATTGTTGAATAATTTCCACTTTCACTGTGTTGAGCTTTCCTGTGTTCATGCTTCTTACATTTCATATTCCCACTGTAATTCTATCTTTGCAGTTTCAGATTTTCTATTTCCTGTATGACAACATTAGCAACTTGACATCTGAAAGGTTTTAATCTAGCGGTACCATAAATGCCATTAACAGTCTGAAAGATGCTAAGCTCTTCTACAGTAGCATGTTGAGTGCCATCTGAGTTGAGAGACCCATCATCGGACACTATATTGTCACTCACTTTCATTTATTATTTATTTATTTACAGGAGTTATATGGTGGCCTATATTTCATACAATCTAATGGCTTATAATAATCCATAAAACATAGTTAAATCAAAGTTAGCCTTTGCTTCAAGTGCCAGACCAAAAATTCTCCCAGATTAACTCCTCCAGCCTAGTGAACAGTTGAGGAAGGCCCTGGTCTTCACAGTCCTTCAGAAGACTAAAATATTAGGGATCCCATTGGTCTCAGTGGCAGGCTGTTCTAAAGGACTCAGGTAGCCACTAAAAGTCATGACTCTAAGTTCATATCATAGTATCATTTAAGGGAGGGGACCTGGAATGGACCAAAGATAGATTTGTGCAAAGCCTCTCTGACCACAGTTGTCACCCGCTCTTCCAGAAGGAGAGGTAAGAGAAAGAGGACCTTCGGTTGTGCACCAGATCTGTGTAGGAGAGTTTTATCCCATCTAGAGTCAGAAGTATCAGCTCTTCTGATCCCAGGGGAGCAAATCACTTCATCTTGGTAGAATGATTTGCAGGTGGTTTCTCCTCATCCAGGCTCTTACAATTCCAGGCACTGAAACATCATCACTTTTTCTGGTATAGGATAGATATGTATAATTGGTGTCATCAACATAGTGATGATACAAAACCCTAGTGTTTCATATAGATGTTAAATAGGCAGGAAGACAGATTTATTTGCAGGCTCCAGTCCAGGTTTACACCAGGACCAGAGGTTTAGTCTTCCAAGCTTTCAGACTTGTGCTGGAGCCCTTCCTCAGGGAACTTTTCTCTACCAGAATGTGTGCTTTGGGCTATTCTATATGTAGTATTTATGTGTGGTGTCTGGTTGTGTGTGGCTTTTTATTGGTTGTTTGGGGTATTGATGGCCAGCTATTAAGTCATTGGCTGTTGTTTCCTTGTGCTGCCAAGTCCTCGGTCCCTAGGTTCCTTGATAAGCTGGTGGTAAATCAGCACTCCTGTTGACTGATAAGGGGCCTGTTTTCCAGGCTTCAATCATTTCCGTGGCTATCTTTGTAGCTGCTCGGCCAACATCTTAGTACCTGCAAAACTGAATGTATGTTCTCGTTCATTGTTCATTGCTACCAATGAGTTCAGGCCTCCTCGTCTGACTGTTTACTGTCAATCCATGCAGGAGATTCAGATTACATTAGAAGTATCTCTGACCTCCAAGCAATCTTTGCAATGCATGATTTATCCTCGTATGGCAACCTCTGGGCAATGTGTGATGCTGTTCACACAGAGACATGCTCTCCAGTTGTTTAGCTTGATGGATACTACAGTCATGTAGTGTTTTGATGCATTCTTTTTGTATGACAGTGATGGTTACTATTGAAACTAAGAATGCATGGAGTTTCGGTTTGAACTTAGAAGCAAATGCTTTATGTCAGTATTTCCAACCTTTCCAGGGGATGGTTTTGTGCAAGGGCAGGCATGTGCACATGTGGTCTGCTTCATTTATGTGAGCGGGGGTTGTGCATAGTCACCGCTTATGCAAGTGGGGCTGCAAGCACGGGCTGCGAGCACTGGCACCCTTGCGTGAGTCGGGCTGTGTGCATGTGTGCCAGCCCACCACTCACATGACCTAGTTGCAAATAGGCCATATCCTGGTAGTGGACCACATCCCACAGGTTGGGGACTCCTGCTTTATGTGACTAAAGGCAGAATTATATTACGAGATTTATGAGTATTACACATTACTTTCCTTTGCTACAGTTTTTTCAAAGGTTAAAACCTTTGGCATGCTCACATAATATAATTGCTTACCAGTATCTGATATAATAATGAAATGTATACAGAAGTTTAGTATGTTGGTTTAGTATGTTATATGGAGCAATTAAAAAATCCTGCTTTAGTATCATGTATACATTTACATAAATAGTATCTGTAGCAAAGTGTGATAATGACAAAATGATGGCATGTAGTCAAAGTTGCTATGCATTTGCTACAATTATGGTCTGATATCTGTTGTGATCAAATATGCAATCAAAGTAGCATCTTGACAGCATCATCAAGCATGTGTCATGATGATGCACATGTTACCCTTGCACTTGCCCAACTTTCACTTCTCTAAACCCATCATCAATTGTGTATTTTTTCAGCTTTTTCTGCATTATAAATGTATGCTATGCCAGATGATTGATGCTGTTATGAGAGACATTTCAAATGAGCTTATTTGGTTGACGTTATAAATGTATTTGGATGATATTAGACTGCATCCTAATTTGAATCATATTAACCATAAGATAAGTGGGGCTTCAATTTAGTGGGTATTCTAAACAAAGCCTTGATAAATATAGAAAGTATGACTGGTTGTGTGAATAAGGATATGCCTTAGTTAAAAATACAGAGCAGCTGTTTAGGAAAATGCGATTTAAATGCATGTGCATTTGAAGTGGATCTTTCTCCTGTATGTTTTAAACTCTGTGATAACTTTGCAAGATAAGTATTTGCACATGTTTCTTTATGTAGGAATTAATGTTCCTTAAGTTGCAATGACATTTGGGATGGAAGTGGATGCTTCTGTGATTGATCTTTTTGTTTTTACCCATGAAGCTCCCTTATCCTCTGAAGGGACATCTAAATATATTTGCTCCTTAGAGAGAACTGTTATTTATTTAGTTATGAATCAAGCATTTAAACATATTTTTAGCTTACCCCTGTTTCTTTTATATATCACCCTCGCTCTACTTGACAGAAGTGCAAATAATCTAAATTACTCTGTAGCATTTATATCTTGTTAAGTTTCCTGCTTCAGAAAATATGCAGGAAAAATGATTATATGTCATATTCATCTGGAAGGTGATGAATTTCTTATAATTATGAAGATAGACATAATGAGATGAAAACATTATTTCTTTCATCTACCTGTGGAATTCCTTCCCCCAGTTTGCTAAGTTGGGTTAATGTTTTTCCATCCAACAACATCAATGAAATACGATCCCAGAACTGTGTACTTTTTATTTATTTTAAGTTAACATTACATGTTGTTCTTTGTTTTACTCTTTGACTCCCTTGTAATAGTGTGCAAGAATTAAATGGCAAAAGTGCCATTAATGTTTGTGGTCTGACTCCCAAATGTACACAAGTAAACAATTAAAAATTCTTTCTCGTATTAAAAATATTCTAATTGGTGTAATTATTCATTCATAATTATTTAACACTCTGGTTTTCCTGTGTTAGATCTCCCTTTGTGTGTGTCTTTCTGTGTATCTGCATGATCGTTTTTATATGTACTTTTTTCTAAAGCACATTGCACATCAACTTCAGGATAGAAAGGTAATTTAAAAATAAGTATCTTGATTTTAGGTGAAATGGACTGTACTTTTCGCTAGATGATATTTATTTTTCTACTGCTTTCTGTAGTAATGGGTAGCACTTACAGTTTTTTTTTAAAATAACACTATATGGATGAAGAAAATCTACTCATTGACTGAAGTCATAGCCCATTAAGCAATTTTGGAAGTTCCTTCTAATATTTAGTGAACACTATTAAGCATCTTGCCAGAACATCCCTGATATATATGATAGTTCAATATATCATTTCTTGTGCTGTGAATTGCTTTAGCAAGAAATCTATAAGCACAGTAATATGAATCTTGAATAGTTGATAAGCATGATTGAAACAATGTCCTTGATCACAGTATGTGAGATTATCAATCAGTCTGTGATTTCGTTTAAGGAGGTCCAGCCGATCTGAATCCGACCGATTGCGACTAAGAACCCATATCAGGTCTTATCTCGCAGCGATAAGGCGAGGTCTAATTACTTCGCTACCCTTATCGCATCCGCAGATAATCGCCCGGCCGCCCTGTTTAGGGTGACCTGCTCCCTCCTTAATCAGGAGGTGAGGGAAGAACCCTTGCAGGGGCGTGCCGAGGACTTTAGTCAACATCTGTTGGATAAAATCGCTCAGATTCGGACTGATTTGGACTCCGACTGGGCAGAGTCGGACGATCAGGACACGGGTGATCTTGTCAATGTGATCTGGGAGGAGTTTGATCCTGTAACTCCGGAGGAAGTGGACAGGATTATGGGGAGGCTGAGCTCCACCACATGTTTATTGGACCCGTGCCCTTCCTGGCTGGTTTATGCAGCCCGGGAAGGGACACGAGGCTGGTTCCAGGCGGTTATATCTGCCTCTTTGAGTGAGGGTAGCTTCCCCGCCACCTTGAAGGAGGCGGTGGTGAGACCTTTCCTCAAAAAGCCTGCCTTGGACCCAGCTGTGTTAAATAACTTTCGTCCGGTCTCCAACCTTCGCTTTCTTGCAAAGGTCGTTGAGAGTGTGGTGGCGCATCAGCTCCCTCTGGTTCTGGATGAAGCGGATTATCTAGACCCGTACCAATCGGGCTTCAGGCCCGGGTACAGCACGGAGATGGCATTGGTCGCTCTGGTGAATGATCTCTGGAGGGCTCGGGACAGGGGATATTCCTCTGTCCTAGTCCTATTAGACCTCTCAGCGGCTTTCAATACCATCAACCATGGTATCTTGCTGCGGCGTCTCAGGGGATTGGGAGTGGGAGGCACGGTTTTTCAGTGGTTCTCCTCCTATCTCCTGGGACGTTCGCAGTCCCTAACCCTAACCCTCACCCTTCTCCGAAGACTCAGGGCAGCTTACAAGCTTAGCAGTAGCATTCATTCTATGTATATGCCTGCTTATTAGGGCTTTCACACACACCCCAAGCGGCATTATTACAAAGTCAGCTTAATTGCCCCCAACAATCTGGGCCCTCATTTTACCTACCTTGGAAGGATGGAAGGCTGAGTCAACCTTGACACTGTCATTTCCATAGCACTATGAGAACTGAGGATGAAAGATGTGGTTTGCTAAAAGCTAGGCAGAGAATACTAATTCATTTCAAAATTTGTTTGCTTGTTTGTTCCTCACCCACATTTTCTTTGCTGGGGAGTTTCAAGGAGATTTACTGTTCTGTCTTATGAGTTTCCATAAGCCACCATGTTTATATTCTATTTATAGAATTATTATATTATTATGTTAGAAGTCATAAAGATCTCATTTTCAGAGTTAGCTATTAGTAGATCTGACATGCTACATAGTGAAAAGATAACCAAGGAATCTTCACAGTTGGAATAACATTGAGATGTTCACTAAAATGGTCCTGCTGTTTGGTTTTGATCAGTAATACATAGATTCTATTCAACATGAAATAGCATTTTTAATTACCATAGCATAGCCATTCCTTATGAAATGACCATTAAACAAGCCATGAAAGTATTTTTTGAAAGTCTTCAATGACTGAGTCCATTGGAGTTGAGAAGCTAATAGATAAAATAAATACATTTAAAAAAAACAAAAATCATCACTTGCTGGATCAGAAATTGCCTATAGTGCAATTTTTTGTATGAATGGCATTTTTAATAGTCATAAGGCTACCAATATTTGGAGAATAGTGTTCAATTTTTCACCAGTAAGGCCAACTAACATTATCTTAGAATATAAGATAAATCTGCATATATATTGCTAAATAACTTGGATTAGTGTTTATTTTAATAGCTTAGCATTGAGACAGTGGGCCTTGATGTTCATGTTGATTTTGTGGCATTTTATTCTGTGTTTGAAAACTTACCCACTGGACTCATGATTCCATGTTCCCTCCCCTCTTCACATCCTGTGAATCACTTACATTTATGATTCATAGCAGATCATAGTTTTGAATTTAACCTTAAATGTTAATCAAAGCTTTCTTTCCATAGAAACAGCAGTGTGCTCTTCCTTGGACCTGAATGTTTCCACAGAGCCATGTTTACTCAGATAGCCTTTTTATCTTAAAAACAAAACAAAAACAAAAAAGCCTTACAGATGTCATTTGCAAAACAAGTTTCTCAGAGGAGACTTGAATCGCCATTGAAAAGGAAATAAACAAGTTTTGAAAGTAGGCCATGCACATCACCGATAAACATGAAAATTTCATTGGTGGAATCTTCTATCTCCTGCCAGAGTGACCTTGCTTGGTGGAAAGATGACAAAGTGCTTTCTTGGCTGGGCTTGTCAGCAATGCAATCGTAGCACATTTGACAAATCGTTCACATTAAATCGGGGGGGGGGGGGCACTTTCGGCAGCCTTGGCGTCCCTATCCATCAGTCCTAATTACTACACAAACATCAACTATGGCACAGCACACATTTGTCAGAAGGAGTAAAAAGCAGTTGTTAGTAAGAACACTACCTGTCATACTAATGGACTAAGGCGTGTTGTTTTGTGACTTGCAAAAGCCAGAAAAAAAATGCCAAATACATTTTATAGGTTGGCTAGTGTTTCCTGAAACTTTTTTTTCTTCTAGTTTGCCATGTCCTGAAGGAACAGCTCTTCTTTCAAATAGAGAAGAACTGCATGCCTTCGCTTGGTGAATAGAAATGTCGAGTCTTTTGAGGCTCATTGTCTGCTTAAAATGCTGTCTTCACTGAAATAGTAATGTTGTACCGGACAATGTGCTTATTGCAGTAAAAGAGATTCCTGTTGTCGTTATGTAAAACAATCTTAAGACCCCTAAGCTTGATTTAATTTCTCTGCAATTGTAGAGGAAAGAGAAATGCATAAAGGGTCTCCTTTCAAAGAGAAAAATTCATGTGTGGACTCCGTATAAAGCTAAACATGATTTGCATTTGCTTTTTAAATATTTAAATAATATGTATAGGGCTATTTCTCTAGCTTGCAGTCTTTCAACAAATAAACCAGATTGTTCCATTTACTCAATTCTAAAATCAATATCTTTTCACTCATTTACAGGATGGAATGGGGATGATGGGGATGAAGCATAGCAAATCAATTATAAACACTGAATTACTGTTAGGTCATGAAAATATTTAATTTAGAGATTTGATTTGAAGACAGTTTGATCAAATCCTCAAAGTGAAATGATTTTCCAAATTGAAAGTTGAGATCAAATCATTGAATCAGATCAAAGGGTTCAAATTGGAAACCTCTATTTTTAAGCAAGAGATTAAGAAAATTGAATTGACTTTATTGCACATTTTGAATCAAATCAAACTGACACAATTTTCTAAAATTTTTCACCAGCATTGTATCAACAATTTATATTCAATAAACTGCAGAATCCTAGCTGAAGGACTAAATTCTACTCTAGAACTGGGTGTGCTTCTGCATTGAAACTTCGGATTTATAATGAAAGAATTTTTTTTAAAAAAAGAATTGTACTTCCTATGTAAGTTATGCCTTCTAAGTATGTAATGCTTTGATGACTAGGGGAAGAGAAGCAACATATTCACAGAAAAGGGCCCTTGAGGCAAGACTGTTTATATGAATTACTGAGAGTAAATACCTATGAGGCTCTGGCTACAGCCTGGAATTAGAAGGTGTCCAGAGCCCTGGACAGAATTATGCCCATGTGCCCTCTCTTGGCCCATCAGCCTGGCATTCCCTATGATTCATGGAGGAGTTGAAGGTGTTGAAAAGAGCCAACAGATTGCTGGAACACTGCTGGAGACCTAACATGGGTTAGAGCCGCTATTAGGGCCTACCTCATGGCGGTAACTGTTATGTATATATGTATATAGGAGATGTTCACAGAGTTAGCCACTGACACCACCAGGTGGCAGGGTGCCCTGTCAGGATTGGCAGGGCAGTCTTTGGCAGACAATGGGATTGGTTCCAAGTATACCTGGCTAGGTATAATAAGTGGGGCAGTTGCCCCTTTGTTTGCCAAGTCTGTACTACATCAATAAAGAATGTTATGCTGAACCCTGCTGTCCTGCATCATCCATCTTGGCCATGTGGTCCAGAGCCCACGATCTAACAGTGGCAACAAAGGTGGGATGCTGTTTCAATCAGAGCTGAAGTCACTCTGAAGCGGAAAAGGCAGGCAAAAAATTCTGAGACCTTCCTAACATAGCAGCATTCTTGGACCGGTGCAACATGGCTAAATTTGGAGCGACCAGTGAATTTCATTTCAACATCGACGAGCCAGAGCGATGGGGAGCGCATCTGGGACAAGATCACAGAAGATAAAATGAAGGCAGCGGCGCTTTTGTGCCTAAGCGGTCAGGACGTGTATGATGTGGCCGTTGGTCTGTGCTCACCGATGCGCATTGAAAATGTCTCTTATGCTGATTTAAAAAAGAAGTTGGAGGAGCACTTCATGCCAGCGAGAGCTCCAATCTATTGGTGGCATAAATTCATCCAGCGTAGCTAGCATCCGGGTCAGCCGACCTCACAATTCATCTCAGCGCTGAGACAGGCTGCTGGCCAGTGTAAATTTCCTGATCTTGAAGACAGGATCAGGGATCGAGTGGTGTTTGGACTTAGAGACCAGCAATGCCGACAAAGGATCCTCACAAAACCACCGATGAATTTGCGGGAGGTTTTAGACGAGGTGATGGCTTATGAGGCAGCCAATGACTCTGGCAAACACACACACTGCAATAGCAGCAGCTCAGAAGTGACCATACATCACGAGTGTGCTTCGAGCAGCAGAAGCGGCAACCTGGATGAAGAGGCAGAGGTATATGTAGTACAGCATATACCCGGAAAGCATCCACCATGGCGGGACAACGACTGGGGCCAGCAGAGACAATCATCAGCCAACAGAAGCACAGTGTGCAGCTGCAGCTGCAAGGAACCGAGAAGAGCTAACTCATCCAACCAGAAATGTGCCAGCTGTGGGGGAAATCATCTGCGAGCGAGCTGCCAGTTCAGATCCGTAAAGTGTCGTTCCTGCAGCAAGATGGGGCAAATTGCAGCCGTTTGCCGGAATTGAAGCAGAGACAGCCTGAACGAATTATAAGCTATGGCATCAGAGCTTGAAGGTACTGTTCTCCCTTGGCACAAACCCCGGCACAATCCCTCAGTCCCTGGAAAGAGCAGACAGACCGTATCTCACACGGAAGTCCACCAGCTGCTCAAGCCAAAAATAACAATACAGGTCCATCTGCAAGGGGTAGCTTGCATGATGGAGCTGGACTCTGGCTCTGCAGTCTCAATAATCTCCTATGAGACATTTAAAAGAATTTACGATCGGAGTAAGCAGAGGGTTCCTTTAAAGCCCACCAGTTTACAGCTGTCAGATTTTCAGCACACCCCTATTAAAATCAGGGGAAAGGCCACCGTGTCTGTGGGGTTTAAGGACTTCCAGGGTCCCTTAGATATTTTGGTGACCGATGGGCAGAGAACTAGTTTAGTAGGGCTGGATTGGTTTGATGCCCTGGGCATTTGGTTGGGGGGAGTGAATAGCATCCAGCACAAACGTCTTGAATCCGTTTGTAATGAATTTGCAGACATATTCGATGACAGGCTGGGGAAGTACATGGGCCCTCCCATTAAATTTAAACTAAAGCCGAACGTTCCACCGGTCTGTATCAAACCCTGAAGAGTCCCATTTGTTCTCAAACATAAGATTGGGAGCGAACTGGACAAACTGGTGGAACAGGGAGCGTTAGAACCAATGGATGGGGGAGACTGGGAAACTCTAATTGTGACTCGGTTAAAGGCAAATGGAGAAATTAGAATATGTGCTGATTATAAGGCCACGGTAAACGAGCCTTAAATCCGCACGCTTACCTGGTTCCATCAGTCCGGCAAGTCCTTGCTGCTATCCAAGATGGCACGCTCTTTGCAAAACTTGATTTGGCGCAAGCGTATCAGCAGTTGTCACTTAATAAGGAAGCGGCTGACGCTCAAACAATAGTGACACATAGAGGAGCAGGTAGCGGAGTGCTACATGTGTCAGAGGTCAAGGCCAGAACAGCCACAGGCTCCCATTCACAAATGGGAAGCAACTCACATCCCATGGTCTAGGTTACACATCGATTATGCTGGGCCTTTCCAGGGACAATCTTTCCTGGTAGTGGTTGAAAGTCACTCTAAATGGCTAGAAGTAGTCCCAGTCGCTAGCATGACCACTACAAAGACAATTCAAGTGCTTCGGGGACTATTTGCCACTCATGGGTTGCCTGATGTCTTGGTCTCTGATAATGACCCACAATTCACATCTGCTGATTTCCAGGCATTTACCAGAGCCAACCCGATTAGACACATCACATCAGCACCTTTTCACCCATTGACTAATGGTTTGGCAGAACGAATGGTGAGGACAACCAAGGACGCATTGAGGCGCATCATCAGTGGAGATTGGCATCACCGGTTAGCTCAGTTTCTTTTGGCGCAATATACCACTTCATGTACAGCTACGGGCGCGAGCCCTGCTGAGTTGGTTCCAAGTATACCTGGCTAAGTATATAAGAGGGACAGTTGCCCCTTTGTTTGCCAAGTCTGTGCTACATCAATAAAAAATGTTATGCTGAACCCTGCTGTCCTGCATCGTCCATCTTGGCCATGCGGTCCAGAGCCCACGATCTAACAGTAACAAAACATCACTATTTCTCTGCACTTATTGCACACAGAATGCTGCCTGGCAGCCCTGTTTAAGGTCACCCAATTGCTGCTTGGGGAGGAGAGCTTGGTTCAACACTTACAGGACCTGTGGAGGAATTACACCTAATAGCAGTCTTGATTACTAGCATGAAAATCTCTCAGATAATTGAAATATACATGTAGTAAGGGACAAAAACATTAATCCAGATTCTGGCAAGCAAATGCTAACATGCTGTCACATTAATGTAGAGATGAACTAGCTTGGTAAATGGCAGACTGAATTTTACCCATGCAATAATACTTCACTGTTACGTACAAAAGGATAATATGATTATATATTGGATGAGGAATATAAACTACAATCTAGAAATATCAAACAGACTTAAATCCATTGAAATTAATACAGTCCAGGAAATCATTGTTTAAATCTTTAAAATCCAGGGAGTTTTCAGCCTTAGCCCAAAATGTACAATTATCTGTTGTGTTTTGTAACCTTTCAAATGCACGGAGATAATAAGTAACTTCTGTGCAAAAATATTTTTTTCAAATAAAAGATTCTGGGTAATCATTATAACCCAAGTCAGTTGATTATCTAGCTTCCCTGTTCAGACTTAGAAGAAAAGAGTTGGCCTAGTACAGAGGTAGGCAACCTCAGCTCTTTGATAACTCATGGACTTCAACTCCCAGAATTCCTGAGTCAGCTGACTCAGGAATTCTGGGAGTTGAAGTCCATGAGTCATAAAAGAGCCGAGGTTGCCTACCCCTGGCCTAGTAAATACCTCAGTGGTTGCCACAAAGAAAAGGAGTTAAGCTATTCTCCATAGCACCAGAAAGCAGGACAAGAAGCAAAGGATGGAAATTAATCAAGGAGAGAAGCAACCTAGAACAGACATGTCAAACTCGCGATGTCACATGACATCACAAGATGTATTGGGACTGTTTGGCCATTGCCGGCAATGGGGTGGGCACGGCTTCCAGATGACACATCTGGTCTGGGCTGGCAGTTTGACACCCCTGACATAGAACTAAGGAGAAATTTCCTGACACTGAGAATAATTAATTAGTGGAATAACCTGCCTCCAGCAGCTGTGAATGCTCCAACTCTAGAAGCTTTTAAGAAGAGATTGGAGAACCATGTGTCTGAAATGTTATAGTGTTTCCTGCCTGAGCAGGGGTTTGGACTGGAAGACTTCTAAAGTCCCTTCCAGCTCTGTTATTCTGTTACTAGTGTCTAGAAAAGCTTCCCTTTCAGAGCTTAGCAATAATACCTTGGTTGTTATTGAAGAAAAGAAGCTGCCTGACCAACCAAGTCTTGTCTCCAAGTAGGCTACTTGCAAATACTCCTTCTACAAGCCCTTGCAAAAGCTAATGATCAAATCAAGGGAAAAAGATGTTCAGTGGAAATCTTGCTTAAGCTATGAAAATACTCCCATATATTTCCAGTGTGGATAAAAAATGATGCTTCAGGCATGTTCAGTGTTTGGAACCATGGCTTGTATGCCTTGTGTTGATCATTCAGATGTCTCTGATTTCTGTTGTCCAGCTTGCTAACCTTATCTGTGTGTCGAGGATGGCAGAGATGTTTCTGTATTTGTCTTGCCTTACTGAATTCTCCTCCTAGATTGGCTTGGACATTATCGTACAAAAATGGTTTTAGCTGTCTTCTTTGCTGTTAGCTTTTCTTTCTCATTAAAAACATTGTTTTCTTTACAAGAAATAAGCATCTCCCACCCCCCCCCCACCCCATGGGCAGTGATGGTGATTTTAAGTGATAATTGACGAAGTGAGTGATGTGTGATAAAAATTGGAAGGAACTATTTGTTCCTGTTTTCCAAGAAGGGCAACAAAGACAGACTTAGTAAGGGGGAATAATAAGTAATTTTTATATGGCGTAGGCAGTGGTGGGATTCAGCCTGTTCACACCACTTTGGCAGAACTGGTAACTATTTTTTTTTTGTTGCCCAGGCCCAGAATGGACTTCCAGAAGTGGCATCCACACAGAGAATCAGTTGTTCACATATTTGAATCCCACCACTGGGAGCACCGTTTAATTTTCTCCATTTTTCTCTTCCCTTTCCCTTCTACAGTCTGCTGGATCAATGGAGCAAAGGTTGCTGATGTTATAAGTTTTTATTCTCAAGTATTTTCCTGGTTCAAAAGCTTATGGAGTATCCTGGTCCAATGTGATCATGTTTTCTGAAATGCTTGTATTGGAATATAAAAAGGGCCTGAATATGAACTTTACAACAACAGAAAACATGTGAAGGAAATAATTCATTGAAGGTTGGCTTTAAGTTGAGAAAGTCACTAAAAGGAGAGAAAGTGCAGGCACCACATTATCTTGTCCTTTTAAAAAGCAAAGTAAAAAAAGAAACACATCACTTTTATTTATTTGAGGCTGAAACAACAGAGAAGCGGGGGGGGAGGGGGGGAGGAAGTCATTGTGGCAAGCCAAAAATGTCTTTGTATGGAGTTACTATAAGGCATTCTTTAATCAGAACTTTAGGCTGTATTTAAAAAAAAACAGGCCAGAAAGATTTTCAGTGCTGTTAAGAGAAGTGATTAATCCATTGTAGTGCAAAATGAAGCATGTCATATGCTTTCCTAACTACAATTTAGTGATCACAGGAATTCTCTTGCACTTTGAAGCAGATTCTGGCTCTTGCTGTCTACCAGCATTTAGAACCTAAGAAGGTTCAACCATTGGAAAGGCTTCTAATGGAATGAGTTTAATTTCCATTTACTTGACTAGTTCAATTCTTTGGATGTCTTAATTCAATATCTGGTGTGTGATTTCTGTAGGAACCAATAATCATATGGTGAGTCATGGCAATATTGGTAGATTTTTTTTAGACATGTTTACAGTAATTGTCTGATTTGTGCAGAATGAAGTACGGGTCTATCAGTATTTTCTAAGAATTTTATGGTAAAGCAGTAGACAAATATATATATAAATGTTCCTGCCATTAAAAAAAGAAGAACAGATAGTAGAATTGAATCTGTACTGTGTACTTAAACAGTGATGTGGATCAAATTTAGACAGATATGTAATCTAACAGACGTGAAAATATATACCAATTGTTGACTCATAAATAAATATTTTAAGTGGTAAAACGGAAAATTACTTTAACATTTTCTAAATAAAGTATAGTTTTGTTCTATTCACTAACTGGTTTTTATTTAGAACTTTTAAGCATCAATTCAGCATACTTAAAGTTTGTGCATCACAAAGCATTTAGGCATCTCAGTCCTGCCTTGTCTTTATACCATAGTAAGAAATAGACAATTCTGATGACAGTCAGCCTCGCCCAAATTTGAGAGGAAATGTGTTAATGTAATCCAGGCTCCATTATACTTTGAGTAAATATTTATTTTACTCAAAACATATGGACATCTTAATAAGTTATCATACAACATGTGTCACTTTTTTTGCTGCAGCCCTGTTTCTTATTGGGCCTCTGGGCAAGGAATCAGTATGAGCATTATCAATTACCTCTAGGGCAGATACAAATCTAACACTGATCAAAGAAAGTAGGAACCAAATAGTTACATTTATTCCATAGCTTGCTGAAGTTATAATTTCACTTAAAATTGATTTGTACAATAAGAAGTAAAAAATAGGGTATTGTTGTGAGAACTTTCTGCTTAGTACGTATTGGAATTATGATAAAGTACTGTTTATTTTTTCATTACCAGTGAAATGCCATAAAATAATCTATTTTCCATGAAACCTGACATCATAGATGCATTTACTGTAATTGAGTTTGAAAATAATAGGAAAAAGGCAAGAATGTTGCTTCATATGCTATCTGTTTTGGGTTATGGAGGAACATATTGGTGGTTTTGCTGTGGATTCATTATTCTAGTATTTGAGTGACCTTATAATGCTATTACATTGTCTCTCTCTGTGTGTGTGTAAAACTGCAATTTTATATATATATATATATATATATATATATATATATATATATATATATATATATATATATATATGTCTCTGTGTGTGTGTGTGTGTGTAAAACTGCAATATCCAAAAGCTCTTCATGTGCCATATAAAATTAACTCATTTACAAAGTAGCCTACCCATCAAATTGGGGATCAATTGAGGAATTGAACAAACAGGAGGCCGCTGTAGACAGAGAGTTGGAAATGGACAAAGCAGAGCTCATGTGTCCTTTCTTGCTTTGTTTTTGCAGAAAGCAACTATTTTATCTATTTTTTCCCATTTTGTCAGAAAAATTTGAACCACCTCTTGGAAAATCACAACTTACACAAGTGTATTTAGAAATATTCAGAAATCATTTAAGTATCCACATAATCATTCTTTCAGAAACTTGCTACGGTATATGTTTTAACATAAGGGGCAGGACAAAAATCCAGTACTCAGAATTATCATCAAGTGTCAATTAACATTAATAGGATCAGTATGGTACTAATCTCTTCTGGGTTCATTATTTGAGTTAGAAAAACACAAAAGAAATTTTGGGGCATGAAGGATAGTAGAAAGAGAGAACATTTAATTTACTGATGATGTTGATTTTAGTGGTAGAAGGACACTGATGGATATATGTTGTAATTTAGTACACTGATTTTTTTTAAGTAATTGCAATTACAGGGAGTCTATTTTATAGCTATCTGATTGATGTCTATAATAAATATTGTAATTTTTTTGTACCCAGTAGATGGTTTTATTATGAGATACACACTTTCCACAAATTTGAATATTGCCTCTCTAAATAAATGTTTGGATAAGGTTTAATAGTAAATATTTTCATAAGTGTTTTTTTTAACTCTTATGATTCTTAAATTTATGCCATTGTCATTACTGGAGTGACTCCGGTAACATGAAACCAGATGAGAGACCCTCTGGTTGTATAACTGTATTAAGGAGCAGATCACAGAAAGGACATACAGTTGTTGTTGTTAGCTGCGAAGTCGTGTCCGACCCATCGCGACCCTATGGACAACATTCCTCCAGGCCTTCCTGTCCTCTACCATCTTCTGGAGTCCACTTAAGCTCACGCCTACTGCTTCAGTGACTCCATCCAGCCACCTCATTCTCTGTCGTCCCCTTCTTCTATTGCCCTCGATCTTCCCCAGCATTAGGCTCTTCTCCAGGGAGTCCTTCCTTCTCATTAGGTGGCCAAAGTACTTGAGTTTTAGCTTCAGGATCTGGCCTTCTAAAGAGCAGTCAGGATTGATCTCCTGTAGGACTGACCGGTTTGATCGCCTTGCAGTCCAAGGGACTCGCAGGAGTCTTCTCCAGCACCACAGTTCAAAGGCCTCAATTCTTTGGCGCTCAGCCTTTCTTATGGTCCAACTTTCACTACCATACATTGTAAGTACAGATTTATTTATTTATTTATTTTATTTAGATTTATATACCGCCCTTTCCCGAAGGACTCAGGGCGGTTTACAGGGCATTTAAAAAACAGTCAATACAAATGTTAAAACAAATTAAAAGAGATTAAATAGAAATAGATTAAGACTCTGAAATAGAATTACTTGTCCTGTCTTACTCTTGAATCATCTACAGCCTTTCTTTTAAACTCAGACCTTGACAATTCAGATTTAGCTTGGCAGAAATCAACAGGCATGCAGATATGGCTGAGTCTTGTGAGATTGCACATTAAGATCACTCAGAAAAAAAAGACAGTATACAAGAACCTTCTTGTCAACCAGTTCAATTTATTTTATTTTTTATGTGTAATATATCCACTCTAGAAAAACATTAGTTTCTCTGAGAGATTGATAGTTTTATATAACTACTCACATAGGATTCAGAAAAAGCATAGAAACAGATCCCTTGTGCACGATTTCAAAGAAGTTGGAATGCTGCAAATTGCTTTACCGTCTACCATTCTAAGGTTAATTATCTGCTAGCTAGCAGCAATAATGCATTTGCTACTATTACAGTGTAAGTCTATCTTAAGCTGTTGCTATGAGAATATCTATTACCAAATTACCCTTAGGGTTAATCAAGGGTTTTATTTAGCTTAGTTGGTACCCTCTTGTGGCTAGTGCAACTATAATTTTCTTGGGATCTTCTTCCTCTGAAAAACTGTGTTGGGTAGACCAATCTCTTTGTGATTGTTGCCCTCTTTCTTTCAGATGTTGTGAATCACCAAGACATGTGCATCTCTTCAGCAGTCTGCTGAAGTCTATTTTTCCTTGCTAGCCGTTTTCAATTTCTTTTTGAATCCAGTTGTTTCCTGCCATACCATTAGCCCATTTCAACTTCACCAGTTCATTCACATACACACACCCTCCACAAGAGATCGACCACATTCTCCCCTCAGTTCTTTCTTAGTTATCCATCGAAAGAACTCTCTGTATGTGGACCATGTAACAGGTTGGTATCAGGTTTACTTTCTCTATATTATCAGACACATTTTAACTGAAACTATAAATATTTTTCCAGATTAGATTTCAATAGTATGACTTCAGTGGAATTGAGCTGATCCATCTTGGATTTTAATGTGTAATATTTTTGTGATCCTTAAACAGTACTTTTTCACCCCTCCTCTCCCAAATAAAATAAAATAAAATAAAAGGTAAAACACACACACACACATACTCAAAGACATATAAAATTATAACCAATTTTACAACAATATTCTGAATACTACAGTTAGCTAAGATAGATAATAATACAGAGACATAAGAAGTAGTCAGATTTGTAAAACATGAGTGTGTAAAGCTGTGCTCACTTATCTATTCAGTCTAATACTTGCTGAAGCCCTACTTTTGCACTACCAACTGTGATGGCCTGAAAGTAGAGTTGGGCCAATATATAGAAGTTACTGGGAATTAGTAGCTCTTAGCCTTGATGATAGTGTGATTGCATCTGAAGGCCATCTTGTAGGAGACTAGTGGACTTCATTGTGCAGTTGGTTGGTCACTGTGAGAACAGTCCAATCCAGCAGGGCACTAGACAAGTAGTCCAATCCAGCCAGGTACAGCTTATGTGTTTGTCTCTGTCTGTCTGTGTGTCTGTGTGTCTGTCTGTCGTCTGTCTTTATCATCTTAGATGGCTGTCTACCTTATGTAGTGATTCTTTGCTTAGCCTTTCTTTATAAAGTAGCCAGGAACTGCATTTTATATATATCAAGCTGGCTGACCTTGAGCAATGACTGATAGTTTCTAAATAAACTACAGTTTATAGGGGAGGGGGGAGTTTCACTATGTTATTTTATAGCAGGTAAATTTATGTCATATACAGTTATCTCAGATGCAGCAAATTAGAAGTGTTCTATTCTTTATAAAAGAATTTGTTATTTCTGTTAAGGAGGTTAACTTGCAGATGCTGCAACTTTGAGGATTTCTTAAAATAGTACTGTCCCTAGCAAAGCTATAAGAAACTTCTGATGACTGAATATTTCTTTGATTTGCAATGAACCCGAATAAGTGCCCACTCTATGAAAAGCTGAGTATTCTGGCAACTGACATATTACAGAATATTAAAGCTTACTTATAGTACAGTCTTAAAACTTTGAGATGAGATAGCTGCAGTAATGATGAAACCTTCATGTTCCTCAACTACGTTCAGTCTAACTTGTAATGTTGTCTATAGAAATAGTGGGAATCAGTTTTAAGTTAACATTTAAACTTTCCAGAGTATTTACAAGAATAATGCTTGAATAAATAATAAATTAATTAATGAGTAAAAAAATAAAAAAAAAAATAATATTTAAGTACTCAAGTCAATTTGTGTGTGCTCACTAAATTTGGCTTATAGCCATCTCATTTTCTGTGCTGCTACATTTTGAAGTTAAGAAAGATATATTTTGACTTTTGTCTAGAATAAAAAAAATATTGCAGAAATGTCCTTATTCACTGGTATATTTGTGCCTATCATTCTAACTTTCTACCTATCACCTATCTATCATTAGAGAACTTGTATTATTGAGCTTGCTGGTGTTTGCTACAAATGAGTCATTTTAAAGAAATTGCCATTTGTTTAGCAGTTATACTTTTGTAAGTGTGCATTTGGTTTTTGAGGTTTTGCCATCAATATTTGGGTCTTAAACGTGTTTTGAAAGCTTGGAAAATGCCTTCTTTTATTTGCTGTAACTGATTTCACCGGCTACTTTGACATAATCCATCTCAAAGCAGAATTACACTCCTCTTACAAAACAATATTATCTAAAACTGTTCAATTTATGTTATGCGATCTCAAAAGAAAATATATTAAAAGTGAAGAATCTGCATATTCATGAGTCATTATTGCTGACAGTCACATATGTTTAAAAAGTATTTTACAGCTTGAGTTCTAATGAGATTGTATTAGAGTGCTATTTATTTTTCAACAATCATAATTTATCTTTATTAATTCAAGCAAACCAGATAAAATGGCAAAATAAATGATGTTTATATTTTTGAGCAAGTTTCAGTAATAATGCATGTTGATTGTGCAAGATCAGAATCAGAGTTAAGACAGGGAAACTGTCTAAATTGTTAATTAAATATATCAAATATATCAAATAACAGCCTAATTTCTCTGTGCTTGTTCACATTTTAAAATTTACTTTTAATATTTATTGCTATCTTGAACTCTTCTATAAAATGTGGGATACAAACCTAATAAATAAATAATATTAAAAATAAGGTTGCACATTTATTTCAAGCAATTTGATAACTATTTATTTATTTAATTAAATTTCTATACTGCCCTATTCCCGAAGGACTCAGCTATGGGAATGACAACCTCTAGATTTTCTTTATACAAAGTACTGTTGTCATATGACACATTGGTTGGATAATTTATTTATTTTAGTCATCAAATAAATAGAGGGACCCTGGGTGGTGTAATAATAAAATACTAAAAACGTAAAAAACTGAAAGGAAACTTAAAAATATAGGCAAGGATAATTAAAATTCAACCTAAAGGCTAATTCAATGACAAGGGGAGGACTTTCAGGGTGCTAACCTATCCCTCTGCTGTGTGTTCTCCTGTGAACCCGAAGTGAGATGGGAGAACCATGTCTTTAGCCATTTCAGACAGGCCAGGAAAGTGGGGGCCTGCCTCACCTCTGGGGAGAGAATGTTCCAAAGGCCAGGAACAATGGCAGAGAAGGTACCCTTCGTGGATCCTGCCAATTGGAATTGTTAAACAGATGAGGTTTGCAATGTACCTTCCCTATGTGATTGGAATGGACTGATGTAATGGCACAAAGACTTTTATTATTATGTGTGTGTGTGGATGTGTGTGTGTTTGTGTATTTTTCATCTTTCTCATCTCTTTCATCTCTATATATCTATTTATTTATTTATTTATATATTAACTAATCCATCCATACCCCTCTCTCTCTCTTTATCTATATCTCTATCCTTATTGTATGTTGCCCAGAGTTGCAGTCAGCTCTCCATGTAAATGCTATAAACTAACTAATTAACTAACTAGTTTTTAATTTTAGTGATTTTCAGCTATATCATTCATCATATAGTCAGGACTCTATTTGTCTATTGAATTCAAATAATCAAGTCAATATAAGGAAAGGAAAAGTTTCCCCTGCACATGTGTGCTAGTCGTTTCCGACTCTAGGGGCCGGTGCTCATCTCCGTTTCAAAGCTGAAGAGCCAGCGCTTGTCTGAGGACGTCTCCATGGTCATGTGGCCGGCATGACTAGATGCCAAAGGCGCATGGAACGCTGTTACCTTCCCACCGTAGTGGTCCCTATTTTTCTACTTGCACTTTTACGTGCTTTCGAACTGCTAGGTTGGCAGAAGCTGGTACAAGTAACAGGCGCTCACTCTGTTACGCAGCACTCGGGATTCAACCTGCCAATCTGCCAACCTTCCAATCGACAAGCTCAGCGTCCTAACCCACTGAGCCACCGCGTCCCTTCAAGTCAATATAGGCCATACCATATAGGCCATAATTTAAAAGTGATTATATGAGTCTTCTGATATCTCAGTAAAGTTTGGTTGATTTTTAAATTAAAATTCTACATTACTTCCAGCATCAAAAGCTGAAATAATTGGAATAGAACTCTAATACTGGCCCTTATTCACAAAATAAATGTGTGTTCTGGCTTATCCTAGTTTAAGCAATGCAAATAGATCTTCCTTCTGAAAATATTTTACAAATTCATCCAAATGTTGTAGCAGAATTTGAAACTCCTTAAGTACTACACTTTTGAAATATATATTTGGATAAATTTAAATCTACATATTTCCTATTGAATGTTAAATGTTAAGGTATATATTTTATTTGTTAGAATTTTAGAATAGAATAGATTGTTCACTAGGATATCAAGATCCATCTCACGGTTATTGGCATCAAGCAAGTTTCATCAAGTTTCATCCTATACTGTTGGTTTTTCTTGCCAACTGTTGATTAGATATCAAAGATATTCAAACTGTTGGTTTAAATATCTTTCAGTTTCTTAATACTTATTCAGAAAAGTTATATGGCTTAAAGATGTGAATACACGTGTTTTTTTTAAAGAACAACTTTTATTAATTTTCTAATTTTACATCCAAAATATTTATGATGCAATGTGGTGATTGGATAATCAAAAGTCCAGTAGCAAAAACTTTTAGTACATAGGTCAGAATAGATCAACAAAAATTCCCTCTCTAATTCCCTTAATCATAATATCAAAATCAAATTAATACATTTCTGGTTGTGACAGAGTCAATTAGAACAATTATCAATACATTTCTACAGATACTTATCCATGTCCTGTTTTTAAGTCTTATCTAATTTCAATACAGTGCTCCAAATTAGCCTATGGTATCTTAGAAACTTAATTTTTGGGTAACCCTCATTTCCCCTATTTCATTATATAGTAGTTATCATATTTGAAATACATACATTGTTCATTTAAGTGCATTCTTGATATATTCCAAAAACATATTCTATCATCTTTGTAATTATCAATAATTAGCAAGGTATCTTTTGTTGTGTTATTCCAAGTTCTATAATATAATTCAAAGTTATGCTGTAGTAGCTAATTTTCAACCCGTTAAAAATCTAGGTCCTAATTATAAAATCAGTTTATATCTTTTGCAGTTTTTAATTACATTCCCCAAAATTGAAATTTATAATGAAATAGCCAGCATAAGGAATATGAAAAAGTTTGTTCTTTTTTGTGTGGTAGAAGGCATTCAAGATTTATAATGCAATTTACAGGATAATGGCAATTGGGATTTACAATATTGGATTGATATATATTTCCTCTTTGTTTATGAAGAGGATCTTTATCAATATAATAGAAAGACTGATCAATATTGTTCATGTAGTTAACATTTAGTGTTTTCCCCTATGTATTGCAATATATTTATGTTTGTTTTCTGTTTATTTTGCTCTTTTTCCTTCTTTTTCTATAGTAAAGCAATAAAAAGTGTGCAGAGACACATTTTCTACCTACAAATGTATCAGTTTCTCAAAGTGCTATTCCTAGTGATGGAAGTGACAGCTTTTCCCCTAGAGAGAAAGAAACAGCCTCATAGTCATTTTTTTCTATATATGTATTAATCTGAATCCTAGATAGAAATTCATTTAACCTGGGATTTCATTATTTTACTTATCCTCACATTTTTTTAAAAAAATATATTTTCATCTTTCAATTGTTACTTGTAGAAATACTGTGGATATGTGAACCTGGCATATGGTTCCTTCTTTATAACTTGTTAAACTTTCATTAATGTTCTCACTTGCTTGTAATTGTACATGCTCAGACAAACATTTTTATACATTTTTTAAATACACACACACTCAGAAAGAGGAAAATTTACATGATCTCTTCTAGTAACATCTTAATATGTGTTAGTGTTAGTGTTAGTGTAGTATGTTAGATAAGCTATACTTAAACCTCTGATCAGTGGGCACACCAACCGCAGTACATATCAAGATGTTTCAATAACTATTTCATAGGTGTGCTGATTCAACATCCCTACACAATTGTCTCTTTTTATGTACTTCTCAAGCCCAGTGTCAGCTCACCAATATCCATAGTGGATTATACTGTTTGAAAGTGGAATAAACAAGAGCCTTGGTGGAGCAGTGGGCTAATGCCTCCTTAAGTAACACCAGCTGCTTGCAATTAGTGCAGGTTCGCATCCCACCAGGCTCAAGGTTGACTCAGCCTTCCATCCTTCCGAGGTAGGTAAAATGAGGACCCGGATTGTTGGGGGCAATAAGCTGACTTTATAATAATGCCACTTGGGGGGGGGGGGTGAAAGCCCTAATAAGCAGGCATATACATAGAAAGAAGGCTACTGCTAAGCACATTGATTTGTGCTTAGATGGTAAGCTGCCCTGAGTCTTCGGAGAATGGCGGGATATAAATGGGATTAAAAAAGAAAGAAAGAAGGAATCCATGACCAAATGCTAGAAATATCTGCATTATGCTAGGAAATGTCTTTCTGCCTTTCTGGCAGCTCAAAGGTCAAATCAGAATAAGAAATGGAACATAATTATTTAATCACAATGACCAATATTCATCCAGAACTTTCCATGTACTTCTCCTATTCTTGTGGTATTTGAATAATGCTAGTTTACCTTTGAAGATCACACAAGCCCACTTTTGCTATTGGATCATATCATTACAAAGCCATGGCAAGGCACCACTGATTCTTCAGCAGCAATCCAATAGATATTTTGCTTTTAGGTATACCAACTCCAACTTTGTTTACTTTGTTCAGCCTGATACTAATACTTACAGGTAGGTTATGTAAGTTTCTGTATATTTATTCTTGTTTGGACTGTAGTTCCCATCTTCTTTTCCAATTTTGACTCACATATCACATAGATCATGCAAGTCACAATGTATCACAACTATTTTCATTGTTTGCTTGTTTGTTTAATCCATTTATAGCCTGCTCCAATAAAAAAAGACTCCTTGTGGCTTATGTAAGATAAATGGTACAATTAACACATATATGGTATAATCTTCAAAATCCAACAGGCATAAATAGGAACAAATAAAACAGCACTAAGCCAAAAACAAAATAACATAAATAGAAATAAAGATCACAGCAAAATCAGATTATCAGCTAAGAGCCAATTTAGCTCATGATTCAATTACAGAATACATGCATAAAGAAAAATCAGATTTATATTCCTGAATGTCCTTCCTAATTGTTCCTAATCAAGAATGATTGAAATAACAAAGTCTCTCTGGAAATTATCCCTGAGTAAATATGTAAGTAAAGGTTCCCTTTTCCCACCCCACTGAGCTGAGAGTTGGGAAGTTACTAAGAGGTAGGACATGTTATTGGGAAGAAGTTGAATGTAGAACTGGATGGAGAACTAAATTAACCAATTATTTTTACTTTCTCTTTTACCCTATTCAACAGAACTAAGTGTGATAGTCTGATCAGCAATTTCCAATAAATCTAAATCTGGACATAATGACAACTTTACTTTTGTTTAGGACATAGCGAAAATTGTTTTTCTTCTGGGCTCCAGAATATTAACTGCAGATAATATTTAGTAATATCTTCATGAGATTTAGCTTTTTGCTCATTAGCCTTAGTTGATTGTACTGCTTTTATGCCCATCTTTGATACAACATTGCTGGCTTGAATGGGTTTGCTATCATGCTGATATGATTTTTTTCATTAGACAAGTTTTCAATAAATGTATTATGCTAGCATGACTTTTTATTAAGCTGATCATTAGCCATGCAGTGGCTCAGTGGGTTAGGACACTGAGCTTGTCGATCAGAAGGTCGGCAGTTTGGTGGGTCGAATCCCGAGTGCCGTGTAACAGAGTGAGCGCCTGTTGCTTGTCCCAGCTTCTGCCAACCTAGCAGTTCAAAAGCACGTAAAAATGCAAGTAGAAAAATAGGGAAAAGAAAAATAGAGTTAAGAAGTTGGAGTAGTATTAGGGGAATCTACACTCAAGTCTTTCCCCAGTAATGGAAATTCATTATTTGACTGTAAGACAGCCATTCTCTCTTAGCTCAGATGTCTTTACAGAGTGGTTTTGGGGGAAATCTGGAACAGTATCTTAAATATACCACCTTAAACATATGAGAGGATGGCACATTATCAGTGTAACCAATCAATAAACTCAAATTAAAGCCACATTATGGATTTGTTGTCCACAATGCAATACCATACTGTACTGATTTAATATTTAAAGCATCTTTGAAAATCAAGTTGATTAAAGTTGTTTCAAAGAAAGTTAGAGGTCAAGAAGTGGAAACTCACAAATTGTTTGAAAAAAAATGTAAGCAGGACATGCACTTGTTTTCTAACCAGCTAGATTAAAGTGCAACATTTAATACATCTTTGCAATTTCTATAATAGTTTTTTATGGTGTTGATGTAAATTCTAAGACAGATCCATCCCATCAGTACAATGTGTTGCTACAGTGACAAATGTCAACGTCCTGTAAAGCTAGAAAAATAAGTAATATTGGACACATTCTATTCATTGGTTTTGATAAGTATAAATTGCATCTGTCATCTTAGAATCCATATTCATCAAAATACTTATTCAAAAGTACTAATGTTTAACAGTGATGTTTACTATTTGTTACTAGGAGTAGATTTAGTCAGGCAGAATTCTGCCTGCATTTTATGACATCTTTGGTCTTGGCTCCTATAAACAGATGTTTTTCTTTTATTTCTAGAAAATAGAATTCTGCTTCTTTGCCAAATTCTCCATAGTTCTGTATTTTGATTATGAGTTCATTGCTTGCCAAGAATCTTCCCTACAGATATCTGCTCTTGAGAACTGTTTTGTGTATGGCACTGACCCAGAAGCACATTGTTCATGCTTTACAGGTAATAGCAAATTTCATTCTGAATTGAGATGTCCCTACTGAACCAAAGACTTCAAATGCAACTGGAGGAGCATAACAATGACCAAAAATTTAAGCAGCTCATAGATTTTTGAGTCACGGTTTTGGAATCCAGCAAATTTGACACTTGGATGGAACATTGTTTTGCTCTGGTTATTTACCAAACAGGTAAATATTATGAATAGTAAGCACCCATGAATTGACCTTCAGGAGCTATCATAATTAAAGTATGATTTAAAATTCACTTCCACACCCCCAAAGAAGTCCAACTTAAACGGCCATATTCCCAGCAAACTTGTATGCATCATGTATCAAGCCTTTTTAAAATTTATAAGAGCTTGATGAAAGTTCACATAATTTTCCCCCTGTGGAATTACAAATTATGAATGTAGAAGATAAAATATTCAGATGCAAGATTTAAATATTAATTTTGCATTGGAATGATTTGGCAGCTGTGAATATGGTAAGCTGAATTATCTGAAAAAGAGACAAGTTGATTTAGAGATCTGACTGGGATATAAAGACCTGCAGCTTATTCTGAAGGGACTATGGTTGTTAAAATGACAAGCTCATCAAAGTTTATAGATACCCAATTGGTTTGTCTGAAGAATAGCTGTGACACTGGCTCAGATAAGACTTGCTTGGCAGAATTCCCTATGTGGTTAAGTGTGAGGGAATAGGTGCAGTGATTAGTAGCTATTGAGCATGTGGACAAAAAGCAATGGAAACGGCTGAAATTAGATGTTTTCATCAGTAGTAAACAGCCAGTTGATATATTTATGAATTAATTACAAGGAAAACCATCTGTGAATGTATCTTTTTCTCAGTGAGAAAATGCAATTTAGATTTTAGAATTTAGCTACTATATATATTTGATAACTATGTATTTCTAGTGGTCTGCATATGCAAACATGGTGATGCAGGTAATCCTTGCTTAATTACCATTTGTTCCATGATGGTTATGTTAGTTTGTTAATTTACAATGGCACTTAATGAATGGTAGTTATGACCAGTCCTTGAAGTTACGGCCATTGTAGCCTCCTTGTAGTCACTTGATCAAAATTCAGGTTCTTAGCAACCCTCCCACATTTACAACTAGATCATATGCTTCAACTCTCCTTCCATTTCTGCTCTTTTGGTTTCACTGCACCCTGCTTTTTTCTGCCCCATCCACCCCCTCTCACTGATCTTTGTCATCATCTTCCTTTTGTTTTGTGAAATAACTGTTGGCCCTGCATAAGATATAGTGAAGATCTTTCAAAGCAGCTTGGCTTGTCAGCAGGGAGGAGGAGGAGGAGGAGGAGGAGGAGGAGGAGGAGGAGGAGGAGGAGGAGGAGGAGGAGATCATCATTAGTGGAGATAGGAAGGGGTAGGCAGCAAAAGGTCAGAGAACTGAGGGCAGGATAAGGAGAGATAGGCAGGTAGAAGAGATGAAGCAGAATGTAGGCAAATGTGACACGACAGAAGTGTGAAGTCTTCAGCTAACAATGGCATGGTTCTTATGTAATGACTGCAACTGGGACTACTGGAACTGCTGTCACTAACCAGTGTAATCACATAATGTTTCACCTAACAACCATTCCACTTAATAATGGAAATTATGGTCCAAATTAGGATAAGCAAGAATCACCTGTAGGTGAAATGATTGTAACTCAGGCTGAATTGTATCTATTACATTCTATAGAAAATAGCATGTATGCAGACTGGGACTTCATTCAAGAGAAAGGATATACTGGACTATGTGCATCAATAGTGTAGTTATAATACATGATGTTTCATTCATCACAAACAAAAAAAGCAGTTTTATACAAAAGAAAAATTAAGTATGCTATGAATTCTGATTCTACATTAATAATTTTTAATAGTTCAAAAGATATCAACTTATTTGAAGAATACAATAAGAAATGCTGTGTCTGAGCATGATAACATTTTTTAAATGTAAAAAAGAATTTTTGTAGTTAAAAAAAAGCAACAACTTTACTTATCATCAAAGATTAATGGATTTGCCCAACCAAAAGTTCTACATATTTAAAGAGTGGACATTTCTTGCTCTGTGAACCTGGTGCCATATAATGTGATATTAAAAATGTTTCATCTATAGTTGTTTGAAAAATGCATTATTTCATATACTGTAGCTCTGCCTATGCTGTAGTACGTATATGGCTATTTCAAGGAGATATATTCTCCAACTTGTGGCAATAAGCAATAATGGGACAATAAACTCTATAATATAAATTCCCTTAGCAGCAACTGTCTTTCTTTATATTTATTTTTATAAAGAAACAGATACATCTGCTTTCCCGTGCTTCCCAAAACAAAGCTGAATTTCATAGCTTGCTTTATTTTGTTGCTTTCAAGTATTATAACCATTTTAAAAAAAACAATAGCAAAAAAAGCTTAATCAGTCCTTTCAATTAAACTCAATTATATTGTAAACTTTAAAAATAAACATGGCTGTAGCCATTTTGCCTATTCATTTTTGTTGACACATAGAAAGGTGGGAGGGGGGATTGCCAGGTGCTTGGCTAGTCAAAATATTCTTTTGTCCCATGGGAACCAAGGTCATCGGCTGCTCCCAAGACTACAGGCTGGGCGTTTCATGAAAAGCCCACCAAGGAGATGTATTGGGGAATATAGTTGCTTGCATAACTTTAGAGGTGGGATTTCATAACTTTGTATTGGGGAATTGTTACGTGTGTCTTCAGATTGATGTACAGAGAGTTTGTAACTAATAAACATGTTCTTTGAGGAATTTCTGAGCCTAGGAGTTCTGCTTTATTTGTCTCTTATCTGTTGGAATCATCACACACACACACACACACACACACACACACAGACACACACACATATGAATAAATTAGGGAAGTACCTTTAAATTTCAAATTATCCATGTAAAATTTAACACCCATCAACTATATCACTCCAGAAATATTGGTAACATGGCCATACAGAAATATCCATGGGTAAGAAGTGTCATCCTAGTGCAATTTCATAAGCTTCTTAGATCATAATTACAACAAGAAACTGGAATATCTCAATTCAGCAGAGGCTGAATTGCGTAATAGTAGTAGCAGCAAGATGGTTAAAAAAAAACCCCATGAAGTGAAATAGTTATTCAGAGTAACTGTTCCAGGGTTAACTGCTTATTGACAAGTGTGCCATAGAAACAACCTTTGTCTGGGGATAATTCTCAGTTCCTAATAATTGTGATTCCTTTTGAACATCTCCATGGAAAGCAAAGATCAACTTCTACAAGACTAACCAGAAACAAATCAACGGAGTGAGCAAAAGCTTGTAACATTATACTATAATTTAATTTATCATTTAGAAGTAAGTGGAGATATTCTAGAAGTTTGAGTGTGATCCTATTAGCCTTGATCATGTTGGCTGGAATGGATAAGAATCTCAGCAACTGCTGGCAGATCATATGGTCCAAACTTTGATAAAGAAAAGGCTGCACTACATTCATCTGGTACAGGCCTCCTAAATGCACAAATGTGAGTAACATGTTGTATTTTTATTTGGGAAATGGGGAAAAATGAATAACAATATGTTACTCTGTCTAAAGTTTCTCAGTCTTGGTTTCAGAGAATACAAAATGAATATTTTCCGTAGTTGAATATTCATAATTGAGAGAAAGTCTGGTAAAGGATTCCATAATGATTGCTTTTGGGATATTAAAGTGGCCATCTGTCTTTTAAAGGTATATTTATTCTTATCTGGGAAGTCAATTCAGATCCTGATTTCAAATTGTAGCTTGTTAATGGAGAGTAAGTTAGTTAGTTAACAATATGAGATTGGTTGTACTGCTAAGTTCTTTATATTGAATAATGTCTCCATTGCACCCCTTGTAGGAGAACCCAAATGAATGCAATCAGGCAACATTCTTGCTAATTATAGAATGAATATATCCAATATTTGTGCCTAGTTCCACAAAAACTTAAATGTGCAGTTCTGGACTCTATGTTATTAGCATATTTTGTTAGGTTTTAACCATTTTTTTTTCCAGAGCAGCTGATAGCAGAAATATTAGAAACCAAGGATTTAAAGAAATCCTGTGGCTATCCAACCATATCTAATCCCATACAAATGTATATATAACAACTTATATCAATAATATTATCTTGGATTTGTTTTTGACTTTTGAGAATTACACAAGACTTAGAAGAATTGTTACATAAAAACCATATATAAGAAACGTTATTTTCCCTTTGTGTAAATTCTATCTTAGACTAGATGACATTTACTATCTTATTGCTTACTTTATCAAAGTGGTTTTTTTTTTTTTACTCAGGATAAAACTCAGTAACACTGGTTTGATTTAATAATCAGAGAAGTCATGTAATACAGAAGTCTTCAAACTTTTGGCCACCAGGGACCAGTTCTGTGAAGAGAGGTTTTTCCAGGGAGTAGAGAGTGCATAGTTTTGTGTGCTGCCTGCATTCCATGGATGGGGCTTTGCTTGTTTGTGTGGACCAGTTGATGGCATGCCACGGCCTGGTACTGGTCCATGGACTGGGGGTTGGGGACCCCTGATGTAATAGAAAGTCAAACTTTGTTTAAAAAAAATACTGAAGTCTGCACTTATCACTGGAAAGAAGAATGGATGGTTGGACAGACGTGTATATATCTACCTATTCACTGGTATGTGTAGGCTTCAAATATAGTTGGAAAGTTTTTCAATTAAATTGCTAATATAATTTTAAAAGTCCAACAGCTGTGAGTAATTATAATACAAGCATCTGAATCCATGTGCAAACAGATTGATGCAACAATCCTCTTGCTAACTCTTTGCTTCAATAATTAAACATATGTTAGCAGGATGCTTAGTCTTTTCTGTACAGTATTTCCCCTTAATTATTATTTGGATGTTTATAATAATTGGTGACAGCTTTAAAGTATTAATGATATAAATTGAAGTTTTTTTCTTACTTTGGCATTTGTAGCTTAGTAATCACTGCACTGTTTTACAAAAAGGAAATGTAAAAAAAAATGCCCAAAAGGTAAAAATACATAAATAATATATGTTGTGATAATAGCATGAGGTGATAATTGCTAATCTCTAAAAGAGTATGGTTGTTTTTGTGGCTTTTTAACCATGAACAATGGCTTAATATAAGTGCAAGTCTGTCTTTGTTTTCAGTCCTCCAAGTCACCCTCAGCAACCTGAGGTCACCATTGACATATGATGAAAACTTCAGTGGGATACATTTTCTGTTTCCACCTTGGATATACCCCCTGAGTAGACTCCCTGAATCCCCAACTTGTATAAGCAATAGCTTTCTGGAGAGCACTGATTAGTAAAGGCTAGATTTAATTTTGAAGCATTTAACATCCAGATCAAATCATATATGTTCTTTTACGGATTTTATTACTCCTAATTATTAGGCATGTTGTAAAACTGTAATTTATCTACATGAAGCTAAATCGCTTTAGAATGAAACTATTTATTTCCTTTCAAATAAGATATAAAGGGGAAAACGCTGGAACAGCTGTTTTTCTTAGTGGTATACATTTATTTGTAGGCAGAATTTCAGGATTATCTCTCATTTACAGTTAATAAAGTTCACATATTAGAAGTTAATTGCCTAAGAATAATTCAGATCACTTACCACAAGACAGATAGAAAGCTTACTAGCTCGCCAGCATTTTGTTCTTTTATTTTATTTACTGCTTGTTTCTGGGAGGGAAACAGCTTTGCTCATAATAGATGAGCTTCTACTGAATGGATACCTGGCAATCTGTTTGCTGTCCTTCTGTTGATATACGACTGTTTTAGTTTCCTAATAATCTCTGTTTGTGTGATGAGAGAAACAGCATAGCAGAATGGCTTGAGGTGATTGGATGAATGAATTCTGTGTTCATTAACACCACAATGTTCAATGGCTCAGTGTGTTACTTCAGCTTCATAGGACATAATTACATGTTTTGATTAGCAGATACATTTCCCTATCCTCAAGATGTCAACAAGGGTTCATGTGTATGACATATATAAATGGGTGCTAATTTCAGTAGTCACAGGTTCCCTAATTACAGTTGTTGGTTCTCCTTTTAGTCAAGATTGGTTTCCCATTAGTTTTCTGTGGCAGATTGCTGGGATGCATCCCTGCACAGTGACCAGAGCCAGTAGGTAGAAGTGGTTAGAAATAATGTTTTATATCCAGCAGAGTGAACAATTGCTGAATGATGAGCTGCTAAAATGTAAATGATTCATATCCATTGGGAAGAATTTCTGCCTCATCATCAGTTACAAGGCAGTCCTTGAAGGCTCTTTCTTTTAAAGCTTGACAAGATTTTGAGAAAACAGCTCCAGTAGATCTCCTTTGGATTATAATATGGGCTTGGTAGAAAACAGACTGCCAAAGATAATATTTCTAGTGACAAAAAGAGAAGGGTAAGTAATGCTGCTATAATAAAAATGGAATTTTAATACTGTACAGTGATTTTATTCTGGGGCAGTGAGTGGCTGGGAGTTAGCCTGAGAGTTGTACTCTGTTTTTATTGTTTATTTTAAACAATTTTTTTTAGGTATACACATTTCAGACATATAGGTGAAGCACCATTTTGGTGTCTCTATCACCTTATGAAATAAGCATGCTAGAAAGTCTGAAGATAAAACTATATGCCTCCCAATGTGCCCAGATGCTTGTTCATTTTTTCACATATTTTGTGTTCATCTCTGCAAGAGCCCATTGTCTGATGGGAGACCTTGATTTATCAGGATTCCCATATGAAAACACAGATTAGGAATGTCTTGTGTATTTTCTCACTAAAGGCCGGAAGATATTTATAAATACCTGGGTCATCAGGAAACAAGAGTGGGTCATATGTGCAAGACCATTTTCCTTGTTCTGACAGTCTATAGTATGCAGAAATATCTGCACTGTGCTGTTTTAGCAGAGATTCTGGAGTGTTCTACATAATCAGATTGATCCTTGTGAAAAAAATAATTATACAGATTATAGCAGGTGTCTTCAAACTTGGCCCTTTTAGAATTCATGGACTTCAACTCCCAGAATTCCTCAGCCAGGCCCACTGGCTGAGGAATTCTGGGGGTTGAAGTCCATGAGTCATAAAAGGGCCGAGTTCGAAGACCCCTGGATTATAGCAACCTTGAAAAACCACAATAAGTTAAAATCCATTGAGCAAGCAGCAACATTTTACTCTAGACTTTTTTTTAAGTGAATTTGGGGTATATCCCAACTGAAGCCTACATCTAAATTATTATAAATATGGAAAAACCTAGTTATTTAAACTCTGATTCCTATATAATAGGCAGCTCTAAAAAAAAAAATTAAAGTGTCTTCTCAGATAGTTAAGGAATATTTCTATATAATCTAACTGCAAATTTATGAATTTTATTTTGTACAAACATTCTATTACTTTAACAGTTATTTGATTTTTAATGCATTCAGAATAATAAAAATACAAATGGATGTATGATGCACATTTAACGATTCAGTTATAAATATTTGCAATCCCCTACAGTATATTTTAATAGCCATCTCTGAACTGGTTTTCCTTTTTAATCTATAGATTACTGTAAACAAAGTTATTTGCTCTTTACTGTGACATTTGTTATAGTAAAATCAAAAGGAGTTGAGATTTGTGTATTAATTTTCAATATGAAAATCATACCAAGGAAGTTTAATCAAAGACAAATTGTTAATGAAATTCATATCAGAATGTGTGACTGTTTTGAGAAAGGGTGGGTGGTGGGTATAGGAAAGGAAAATAAAATTATATCTGAACAAATTAAATGGAAACACTTGAGGGGAAAAATTAAACATCTAGGAGAAAAATCAAAGGATTTAGACACAATCCAACACTCAGACTCAAACAACAAAGCTACCCCCAATTAAAGGAAGAAGACAACAACCAAACTGAACCCAGTAAGAAACAATTACCGATGAAACACAAGAGATAATAGAAGGAAAAATAAATCTGATCCAGTCCAGTTTTGTCAACCCCTCCTGGAGCTAAACAATCAATTACATAGCCTCCCCTTGGAAGAAAGTGTGCAGACACCTGGAGAAGGGACATCACCAAGTGAACCAATTGTAGGAAAACAAGAAAAGCAGACCAGCCTTCCTTAAGAAAAAGAAAGGCATGTGTTAGGTGATAGGAGAGTCATTGCTCAGGAAAACCAAATCAGCAATTTGTAGAACAGACAACCTAACTCAGCAATTTGCTATGTCCTAGAAAAAAGTGTTGAAGATGTGACTTTTTATTAAAATAAGTCTACAGATTATTATCCCTTCTCTTTCATGTGGGGAGAAATGATATGACAAAGACTCTGAAAACAATATCTAGAGGATAGGAACAACTAGGTGCAAAACCAAACAGATGGGGGCACAAATATTTTAATTTAATTTTAATTTAATTTAATTTAATAACATTTATATACCGCCCTTCTCCCTGAGGACTCAGGGCGGTTCACAGGGCAGAATAAAATAGTGAATACAAACATTAAAAAAGATTAAACAAATTGCCCTAATTAAAACAGTATAAATACAACACTAAAAACCCCCAGAAAAGTTAAAAAAAACAAAAATAAAATAACCCCAACACTCCCCCTCAGGCTAGGCCGGCTTGTACAAACAGAAATGTCTTAAGATCGCGACGAAAGGAGCGAAGATCGGGCGCCATCCGGAGCTCAACCGGTAGCTGATTCCACAGCTCCGGAGCGCCCACAGAGAAGGATCTCCCCCTGGGGGCCACCAATCGACATTCTCTGATCGGTGGCACCCTGAGGAGGCCCTCTCTGTGGGAACGCACAGGGCGCAGGGAGCTTGATGCCGGCAGCAGATGTTCCCTGAGGTACTCCGGCCCCATGCCATGGAGTGCTTTAAATACCGTTACCAGTACCTTGAATCTCACCCGGAAGACAACTGGCAACCAATGCAGCTCACGGAGCAGAGGCGTAACGTGGGAGTATCGGGAGACTCCCAACACCACTCTCGCGGCTGCATTCTGTACCAGTTGGAGCTTCCGAGTAGTCCTCAAGGGCAGCCCCATGTAGAGAGCGTTGCAGTAGTCCAGACGAGAGGACACGAGCGCATGAGTGACCGTGCATAAATCGTCCCGGCTAAGATAGGGCCGCAACTGACGCACCAGGCGAACCTGTGCGAAGGCCCCCCTAGTCACGGCTCCTATATGGTCTTCCAAAGTGAGCCGTGAATCTAGGAGGACCCCCAAGTTGCGAGCCCTATCTACGGGGGGTAATAGTTCACCCCCCATAACTAGAGGTGGAATGTCCGAATAAACCCGGGACGAAGGTATGCAAAGCCACTCAGTCTTGTCGGGGTTGAGCTGGAGTCTGTTCCTCCCCATCCAGACCCGAACCGCCTCCAGGCAACGGGACATCACGTTGAGGGCATCACTGGGGTGGTTTGGGGTCGAAAAGAAAAGTTGGGTATCATCAGCGTACTGATGGTACCCAACTCCAAAGCCACGAATGATCTCACCCAGCGGCTTCATGTAGATGTTGAACAGGAGAGGCGAGAGGACCGACCCCTGAGGAACTCCACAAATGAGAGACCTCGCGGTCGACCTCTGCCCCCCTGCCAACACCGACTGCGAACGTCCCAAGAGATAGGAGGAGAACCACTGTAAAACTGTGCCTCCCACTCCCAATCCCCTGAGACGCCGCAGCAAGATACCATGGTCGATGGTATCGAAAGCCGCCGAGAGGTCTAATAGGACTAGGACAGAGGAATGCCCCCTGTCCCGAGCCCTCCAGAGATCATTCACCAGCGCGACCAATGCCGTCTCCGTGCTGTACCCGGGCCTGAAACCCGATTGGTACGGGTCTAGATAATCCGCTTCATCCAGGACCAAAGGGAGCTGATGCGCCACCACACTCTCAACAACCTTCGCAAGAAAGCGAAGGTTGGAGACAGGACGAAAGTTGTTCAATACAGCCGGGTCCAGGGCAGGCTTCTTGAGGAGAGGCCTCACCACCGCCTCCTTCAAGACGGCGGGGAAGATACCCTCACTCAAAGAGGCCGATATAACTGCCTGGAACCAGCTGCGTGTCCTCTCCCGGGCTGCATAAACCAGCCAGGAAGGGCACGGGTCCAGTAAACATGTGGTGGTGCTCAGCCTCCCCATGATCCTGTCCACTTCCTCCGGAGTTACAGAATCAAACTCCTCCCAGATGATATCGACAAGACCACCCGTGTCCTGATCGTCAGACTCTGCCCAGTCAGAGTCCAAACCGGTCCGAATCCGAGCGATTTTGTCCGACAGATGTTGGTTAAACTCCTCGGCACGTCCCTGCAAGGGATCCTCCCTCACCTCCTGATTTAGGAGGGAGCGAGTCACCCTAAACAGGGCGGCCGGGCGATTATCTGCGGACGCAATAAGGGTGGCGAAGTGGTTAGACCTCGCCTCCCTAATTGCAGCGAGATAAGACCTAATATAGGCTCTTAGTCGCAATCGGTCGGGTTCGGATCGGCTGGACCTCCAACCGCTCTCTAGGCCCCGTCTCCGACGCTTCATCTCCCGGAGCTCCGCAGAGAACCATGGAGCCCGACGGGATCTGCGCCGGGTCAGGGGCCGCAAGGGTACAACTCGGTCAAGAGCCTCAGTGGCCGTCCTTTCCCAGGCCTCCACTAGGGCCTCGGCCGAGCTGTGAGTGAGGGAGGCAGGTGGGGACCCCAGCGCCGCCTGGAACCTTTGGGGATCCATTAAGCGTCTGGGGCGGTACCATTTGAGTGGTTCCAAACCCCCACGGCGGGGGGTGGCAAAACGGAAGACCAGCCGCAGGAGATGATGATCGGTCCATGACAGGGGCATAATAATTGGAGAGCCCCCACCAAGATCATCTAACCACCGTCCAGACAAGAAAACAAGGTCAAGGGTGTGGCCTCCTTCATGAGTCGGTCCCGTAATTACTTGCGTCAGGTCCATGGCCGTCATGGAGGCCATGAACTCCCGAGCTAACTCAGATGATCCTCCCAGCGATGGTAGGTTAAAGTCCCCCAAAACTATAAGTTTCGGGAACTCAACCATTTTCTTCTGTATTCCCAATGAAAGATAACCATCCAATGAGGAAATGGAGAATCTTTGAAGTAAACCACTGTCTTAGTGGATGGTGCCATCAAGAGAACTTTGGTTTCATAGACCACGGTCTACAATATCTGCATTTAACTAAGGCAGAATACTAGCATATGCCCCAAAACTTCAAAGAGGATATCAGGAAAACTAAGGCTCAGAATGAACTAAGGCTCACAATGAATGTCAAAAATAATAATAATAAATAGCCCAGGAAATGATTAATCTACTAATGGGAGAAGATGGCAAGAAGGTGATGGGTAGCAGCGCTTAGTCCTTAATGAAGCTACATCTACATGAAGGGAGGTAAGGAATGGAGAACTCCAAGATTCTATCTTAGGCCCAATATTCTTCAATATCTTCATGAACAATTTAAATGACAGGGTAGAAGAACTCATAAATGCAGATGACACCAAGTTAGAAAAACTCTTGAACACTGGGCCCTATCCAACAAAATGCAATTCAGTGGTGGTAAAAGGCAGGAAAAATCAAAAGCACAAGTATAGAGTGGGTGGTACCTTGCTCAATAGCAGTAACTATTAAAAAGGATCTAGGAGTTCCAGTGGACAACCACTTAAATATGAGATAGAAGTGAGTTGCAGATACCAAAAGCACCAACAGTCATAGGCTGCATCAACCTAGAGATAGCATCAAGATCACATGAAGTTTTAATACTACTTTATATTGGTTTGGTAAGACCACACTTGGGATACTGCTTCGAGTGTTGGTGACCAAGATAAAAAAATCTGTTAAGACTCTAGAAGAAGTGCAGAGAAGAGCAAAAGAAAAAAAATGTTTAGGATACTGGAGGCTAAAACATGAAGAACAGTTATAGGAACTGGGTATGTCTAGTCTACCAAAGAGAAGAACTGGGATGATAGCAGTTTTCCAATATTTAAGAAGTTCTTAAGAGGGGAACAACCTATTCTCTAAAGTACATGAGGTTGGACAAGAAATAAGGGATGATGTGAAATGACAGTGGAATTGGACAACCATTTTTCTGGAATGGTGTAGGGTTTCCTGCTTGAGTATGGGGACTAAAAGGCTTCCATGATTGTTTCAAGCTCTGTTATTCTGTTAAATCACACCATCAATTATTCAAGTTTTTTCCCCTTTTACCTGCCTTGTAAGAAATGTGGCCTGTTAGGTTTATGCTTCTTTTAATAAATGAGCAGTGATGATTTCTCACTGTTTAATAACCAAGATTAACTAAAGCATAATTTTTAATCCATTGCAGGAAACTGCCACAAAGGTTGCACATAATGCAGAGATTTAGTTGGTAAATCCAAATCTCCTTTAAGTACAATTTTCAATCCCATTTGCTTATATTACTCTCAATAGATTAGAGCATCATTTTTTTTTGCAGGAGCATTAAAATATAAAATGAATTAAGTAATGTAATAAAGTTAAACTCTTTAGTATTAAGCAAAAGATTCATTACATTTAATATTTGAAGGCAAATTAATTCAATGCCCCATATTACTTTGATTTTATTTTCTTCTCTAGTTTAATTTAATGTTAGGGAGGTTGCACTGATACTTACAATTTTTCTTTGCTACTGGCAATTATTATTTTAAACTGCCACCTGGTTCCATTTAATCTTAAAATTGTGGTCTGGTTTTCTTTTTGTATGTACATTGTTAGGAACGTTAGAAATATACAATAAGATTCACAAATTATTTTTTAAAATAGTCTCTATTTTTAAAATAAATGTCTTGATATAATAGTTGATTCCCCATGAATTCTGCATCTGTCTTTCAGTGTAATTGGCCACAGCTATTTCTTCATTATTATTATTGATTACTGTAGCTATTTTTTGCCTTCTACATATAGTTTTCAGTTCAACCTGATTACAATTTAATTACTTCAAATAATAAAGATAACTTTATGTTGTATACAGAGACAAAAAACTAAAAGTAGGATCAATATGATTCCTTTCTGAATGTGTAGTTAACATGCAAGCTCTAGAGTTATACATCTTCTTCCCCATACATAGAAACTTGTGGGATGTTAATTGATCTGAAGAAATTATGTAGGGATGTTCCCACTAGAATTTTCCAATTTGAGATGTAAATGCAGGAAACATCCAGACTGCAAATCAGCTGTGGAAAGAACAGGTATGCAAGTCATATGCTCAGTTTACTATTTATGTAAAAAAATGACAAAAGTTTGGTATATTAATCCTTTGTAAATATTGGCTCTCTGGTAGAACCTTCACTTGCTCTCCAATATATAACTCTTTGTTATAGTTTACCAGTGTCATCACGGAGATAGAAATCCATACAACTCTGTGTTCAAGTATTATTTCTGAAAAGGTCGTTGTGAAACTTTTTTTTTTCTTTTGGAATAGTAAGAAGAAAAGAATGACCTGTGTTAAGGACAAATCCAGACTGAATGAGCCTGGGCCTATCAGTTAGGTCTGTTTGACCTGAGGAATCAAAGAACCAGACCAAAATTGGTACAGTAATGTTTATTTTATTAGCACAAATAAATGGTGCTGCCAGAGAGAAGGAAGGAAATAAAGATACAGTGTAATCTAAGTAGTACATTGAACAAAGCAACCAATTTTAAATTAAGCAAATTATACTCAATTCAGAATTCTAGCAATTACCGATCATAGAAACTGCATTTTTCAAGGGCCCCCCCATCACATCCAATGGCTTTCTTATTATTATTTTAGCCCATTCTACTCAGAGCATTCTTTTCTGTAATTGCATTCCTGATCTTCTCAATTGACTCTTCTCATAAATAACTCACACCTACTAACTATCTCAGTAAAACACACTAACATCATGGGAGCTGCTCATGCTTCTTTCATCCATACATCCCTAACAACTGAAAACTGCTGTTGACAAGGTCCTACCAACATGAGAGCAAAGAAATTAACAAGTATTAAGAATGCTACTAGATTAATCTTTATCAGTATTATTTGATATACATTTCCTAAGGGAATAAACTTATAGTAGTATAAGATTGTTTATTTTTGAATATACCCTCTCCGCAGTTCATTATTATCTAATAAGTGTTAAGGATATTACAGTATACTGTATAGGCGTGTGTATGTGTGTGTGTGTGTATTGCAGTTTATAAGGCACATACGAAATTCAAAATACTTAAGTGATGCTTTAAAATACAGTGATGCTTTTAAATAAAGGTAAGATTCTTGCACTGATACATGTATTTAATTTTTGGTTAACTAGATGGATAGCTTTTATTAGATTTGAATCATGGGGGGAGGAAGAAAACTGAGAATAAAACTGTATTTTAGTTAAAAGGAAAGCCTTTTTCTAACAGTCTTTTTTGTTCTTTTCTACTAGTACATAATAAAGATTTAAGCTGTAAGCATGCTAACAGATCCAAAATCTTCCAACTACAGAATCCACTGTACCTTAGGGGACAATAATAATAAGTAGAAGATAATCTTAGCTAAGAGAAGTATTTCACAGCAAATTTGGCAAAAGTCCACCAATAGTATTCCTTAAAAAAGACAGATGCTGTGTTGAAGCTTGCCTGGAAGCCATTTGTTCTTTCATTTGAAGCCTGGCTTATAATCCTTGCCTGGAGTACCTGGCCTCTGGTATTTATATCCTTAGCCTTAGATGAAGTTTTTCTACTTTATTGAAGAAAAGCATTTTACAACATGCTCGAATACTTTATACTCATTTTTGCACTTTCGCAAGGTGTGAGGGAATCCTTTCATCATCTGAGGGTGAGCATTGCCTTAATTGGGGAATTATGGTAGCGCCCCCGTTGGTAGGGGGAAAAGGCAGCTCATGGAAGAAACAAGCACCTTTATAATTAGTGCTTGATTTGACAGTGATTAGAGATGTGCAGAGTATTGTATGAGAAAAGCATGTTTCAGTTGTTTGGGGCTTGAAACAGTCTGCAGGTTCTGATAATTTTACTGAGCCTCAGCTTTGTTGTGATGAAACCTGGAACACACAAGACTCACTTTGGAGTACAGTTTATACGCATCTCTTATTTAGTAGCTAAGATTTACCTTTTTCTCTCAAGCACCCACTGCCAGACAAAAACACACAATGCCATTGAGGTGTGTAAGAATCTATATGAGTTTTTTCTAAGTTGGCATTCTTTAAAATGCCAAGAATTTACTTCGGAATAAGAGGTACCTACCAGTAGTATGCAAAACATACTGAATTCTGATCTTACCAAAAGTGCCCCAACACTATCTAAAGTCTTCTAGTAGCTCAATATGTGTGATGTATCAATAATGCCACTTGCAGAGTTGTCCAGAAAAGAGGGAGTTGTAAAGAGAAGCATAAAAATGCACACGTATACACACACACACACACACACACACACACATACATACACAGAGAGAGAGAGATATATCTTTTCTAATTCATTGTGAATCATCATGCTTGGGACCAGGTAATGATCATATTGCTTAAGGACTGGATATCATTGTAAAGATGCTTTCTGTTATACAGTATACTGGGATCGGTAAGGCATTGAAGAGATGAGAGTGAAAGTAACAGTACGTTTATTCAGTCAACACAGAAGCAGTTCTAACAGCCGCTTGACATCTATTTATATGGACCGCCACTAGGTGGCAACCAATGAGTTTAAAGTGAACATTCCCGCCTAAAACACAAGCTTGCAAAGTCATAGACAGACAGTTAAGGATTTGAACTACAACAACAGTTAACCATTTATAACTGCCCTTATGAATTTACATTAAAACACAACACTTTCAACCTGCTATCTGTTGTTGTTAGTTGCGAAGTCGTGTCCGACCCATCACGACCCTATGGGCAATGTTCCTCCAGGCCTTCCTGTCCTCTACCATCTTCTGGAGTCCATCTAGGCTCACGCCTACTGCTTCAGTGACTCCATCCAGCCACCTCATTCTCTGTCGTCCCCTTCTTCTATTGCCCTCAATCTTTCCCAGCATTAGGCTCTTCTCCAGTGAGTCCTTCCTTCTCATTAGGTGGCCAAAGTATTTGAGTTTTAGCTTCAGGATCTGGCCTTCTAAAGAGCAGTCAGGGTTGATCTCCTCTAGGACTGACCGGTTTGATCGCCTTGCAGTCCAAGGAACTCGCAGGAGTCTTCTCCAGCACCATAGTTCAAAGGCTTCAATTCTTTGGCACTCAGCCTTTCTTATGGTCCAGCTTTCACTGCCATACATTGCAACTGGGAAGACCATAGCCTTGACTATACGCACTTTTGTTGACAGGGTGATGTCTCTGCTTTTTAGTGTGCTGTCTAGATTTGCCATGGCTTTCCTCCCAAGGAGCAAGCGTCTTTTAATTTCTTGGCTACAGTCCCCATCTGCAGTGATCTTGGAGCCCAGGAAAATAAAATCTGTCACTACCTCCATTTCTTCCCCATCTATTTGCCAGGAATTGAGAGGGCCAGATGCCATGATCTTGGTTTTCTTAATGTTTAGTTTCAACCCAAGTTTTGCACTCTCCTTCTTCACCCGCAACAAGAGGCTCTTTAGTTCTTCTTCACTTTCTGCCATTAGAGTGCTATCTATTACCTGCTATCTATTATTATTTAATTTGGGCCTCTCTGGCAAAAGTTATATATATAACTTTATAGTTTAAAAGTAGTGAATTATCAGAGTTATCACTTCTTAAAAGCTCTGCATATAACAAAATTGCTAAAATAGAATCTGTCACTGCTTGCTCATGTAAAGCAAACTTAAGTGCCGTATCAGATTTTACAGAAAAAATTGCCTTATAAATTTGACTAAAAAAGCACTGTATGTTAAATAGCAAAGTAATCATTTTGATAGTGCTTACCTTGTGCCTCTCATCTGTCTTTAGGCAATCAAGAATAAAGACCTGGGAGATGAGCTTAACATTTAATTTTTCTTCAGTTTCAATCTGTATTATAATAGGCTTATATCTATGAACTTCCATATACTATGCATCAAGAATTACTTTTTCTTTCTGAAATCCATCCCCAAAATCTTGAATCATCCTCAAGAAATTGGAGCTAATCAATCAAAAGGGGTTTTTTTTCTCCTTCACATACAATGAGTATATTTTTTTCTCCACAATTCAAATCAGCAATAATGGTTTCCTCACCTCTGATTTATCACTGTACCTACTTCCTACACTTCCTAATATTGTGATATTATTCTATAACCGTAACGACATTATCACTGTAATTTTCTGATGGATAGGAAATGCGTAGCCATTTGGGAATGGCTGAACTCTAACTCCCAGCAGCAACAATCCGTATGATCAGTGGTGAGCTTATGAGCAAGCAACATCTGATGGGCTGTTCATTTCCTATCCTTGCTTTTAATCTAAAAGCTGTTGCTTCATACTTGTTTATCTCCTAGGTACTACACTGAATGTCTAATGTTACTTTCTGATGTGAAAGGGGATCAATTGATATTGAGAGAGAAAAATTGGCTAATTTTATCAGCTGAAGTTTTTTGTTTCTTTTTTTTTCACCATAGGATTGAGCCCTTTGACATTAGCAGATTTAGTGCTAGTTGGAAGTGATAAATTGCACTTTTATGGCTTTTCACAAGGGGCTGTCCTTTCTTTGGGAAATGAGCAAGCCAAGAGAATTTTAACACAACACAAACCAGGCTATATTGCCTAGGAAAGTTTTCCTTAGCAGCCAATTTTATATGTTCAGACGTGTGAGATACTTAAACAATATCAAAGGCTAAAAGGTTATAATAAGTCATTAAACAAGCTGTGGAATAAAACTAATAAATCTGCACACTACCAACAGAGTTCATTTAACTGACAAATGGAGTAATATAATTTAACAGCCACAGAGGATAGTGAAATAAAAGCAATGAAAAGAAAGCACAGAGAAATTAGAAGATTCATTGTTGTCTGGGTTTTGAAGAGCCTGGGTACTATATTGTAAAAAAAAACACACAACAGTGCAGTTATGTCTAATCTGAATGATGTCTTTCTTTTTATAATTCTCAGCAAGATGATTCTTTCTTAAGATATTTTCCCATGTGTGCTACTTATACATTTTCATAGTCCTATTCTGCTAATAAATTAGAATGAAAGGCAGAAAACATCTTTTAGTAGATTGTTTATTTTTTAAAAAATAAATTTACCAGAATGAGTGATTGTCAAGCGGTTTTCTGGGTCAACTGGATTGTTTCAAACATATCTCAGTGAAACCATCTCTAATAGTGGAAAATATTTCCTAAAATACAAGCTTGTCATCCACCATTGCCAATCTTTCATTGCAATAATAGTTATATTAGAGTGGCTCCAATGTCTTCCAGAAAGTGCTTTTGTTCATACCAAACTGATGTGTGCTAGACTACTGGAATTACTAAAAATTAAGCATGGCTGCGACTGGGCAACAACTAGAATAAGGAATTATCTAATGAACAAGTAGACAAAGTTAGTCAAAGTTAAAGTTTATTTCAGTCAAAGTCCACTATGGAGTGAAATAACACAGAATGTTATTGTCACTATTATTTTCAGTGTAAACTACAACTTTAGAACTAGGAAACAGAAAGGTATTTATCTAAAACTAAGTCATAAGGCTAAAATTCTAAGATAAGAAGTAAGTTAATACAAAATAAAATTATATTCTTCCATCTCCCCATCCATCCCTCCATCCTTTAGACTCTAGAAAGAGTGCAGAGAAAAGCAACAAAGATGATGAGGGGATGGGAGGCTAAAACATATAAAATACACAAAGAAGTTAAACTTGAGAATATCTGCAATTTGGTGGTGCAAACCAGCATTTTCTTCATTTTATGGAAAATCTACTATATTTCTCTGAAAGTAAGACCTATCCTGAAAATAAGCCCTAACTTGATTTTTTGAGGGTGGGCCTAATATAAGCCCTACCCCCAAAAGTAAGCCCTAGTTTGGCACACACCTAAAATTAAGCTAGGGCCACGGTGGGAGGATGGAGCTGCCCCACGTGCTCCGCACCCACTTACCTTGCAGCCAGGCCTGTCCTCACCAGCCCACTATTTATGCAGCTTCCCCAGGCTTGCATTTTGCCATCAGAGTTCTTTCTGGAAGGCCACTTCAGCAGAGAACTGCAGTTCTCAACTGCAGTTCTCAACTGCAGTGACCTCCTGGAAAGGCTTTTGACTGCAAAATGCAGGTCGAAGCTCCATTCTCAGCTGCAGAATGAAGCTGCTCCTTCAGCCGCAGGAGTGGGCTGGCTGAATGGGGCTGACCTGGTACCTGGTTCCTCTTTTGGAGCCAAAAAAACCCCAAAAACCCATGGGTCTTATTTTTGGCTCTTTCAGCTGTCTCCTGCGGCTCCCAGTCCTCTGCCATGTGCAGTCCCCCCCAAAAAAAAGTGGGAGTAAAAAAGTTCAACCAATCAATTCAAATATGCAGGGTAGGTGCATATCTTGCCTTGGCTCCACTCTTCAGTCAAACCCTGTTCTGCGCATGTACGCGCATGCGCACACATTTTTTGTGGCTCCCAGTTTTTCCTTTTGTGAGGGAACCAGTTCCGAGTGGCTCTTTCACTGTTTCAGGTTGCTGACCCCTGCACTAGACCAAACTGGCTCTTATGAAATATGGATTGTGGTAAACAAGTAAACAAATGAATTTCAGCTGAAACTAATCCTGGAGATTTTCTCTTCCTCACTAATCAATGTATTCTAATGTTTAATTTGGGCATACCTAAACATATATCTACTTCACAAAAAGGGTTGGGTTTACCAGGCAAACAGATGCTCTCAAGCTAATATAAATGTGGTACTTATAATAAGTAAATATTTTAAATTAAATATCTGCCTAAGCACTAGTGTCATAGATATTGCTGTATAAACCATCAGTCAGAACAGCTTTGCACAATTAATACTACTGAAAAAAGAGGTGGGATAGATACCTATATACCTTTGCCAATAAAAATAAAAATAAAAATGGATTCATGACTGCTATGAAGGATATTCTTTTAACTCATTCTGGTGCATGTGTTTTCATCCTTGTATTTCATAGTCCTATGTTCATGGAAATGCATCTCTGTTCTTTCTAAAAAAAATCTCAGTTGTATATAGCTTTCAGCTTGTCTAAGAACTGTGGTGATTGTAGCTAAACTACTTTGATCAACAATCTCCTTTATGGAGCAAAAGAAAGCCACTATAAATTTCTCTCCACAGTTGTTTGTTGTGTCAGAATCACATACAGTGTAGAAACAAACAAGAACACACACTGTCCCTACAGTGAACAAATCCAAAGAGGATTAATCATAACTAACTAACAATAGTACTTCTATCACTAGAAGAGCAGATGTGTTCTTTGCAGACACTTTTGACTCTTTTTCTCTTAGAGTCTACAGTGAAAGATACTCCCTTGTGAATTTATTTTTTAAGAAAGCTGACAGTTTATCAAGAGGTGTTGAAGTTAGTAGAAAGGCTTCTGAAGTTTGTCAGTGTTTGTGAAGTTTGTATTTTGTGTAACAAAACTGGTATCAAGCATGACAAAGTAGAAATTAAGTGGTGCATGGAACTCAAAGTTGCTCTATTTCAGGCATCTCAAACTGCCGGCCTGTGGGCCAGATGCATCATACTGAAACCACACCCATACATTGCCGTGACATCACGTGACATTGCGAGTTTGACATGCCTGCTCTATTTTCTATTATTCCTAGCTACTGCAACTAGCTAGGAAGTGGGATTTTTTGTCTTTAACATGTTAATAAAGAAAATTCATAATTATTCAAATTATTCAAAAGTATTTTGGTATTTATCAAATTGATTAGATAAGGTTTTAATGATCTGGAATTCAATCTTACTTCCAAATGTTATTATAGCATAGTGTTTTTCCCCTTGCATTATTCTTATCATGAAATTTCAATTGACTGCAACAGTTTCCTAATTTTGCTTTGAAATGAGTGTTTTTGTGAGAAGTTGTTATTGCCTTGTACATAATGAAAACAATAACATATGTTTTGAAAGTTGGTGTGGTAACAGCTGGTCACAATGTTCTATAAACTAAGATTATTAGGCCAATTTTAGATGTCATTTGAATATTAACAGTGGAATAAAACTGATTTTCTATAAAGTCATACTTTTTAAAGCCCTATTAAAATATTCTGCCTTAGGTTGCATTTGATAGTATCATAGAGGTGTCCAAGGGAGTATAGTATGCTTTAGATTTCTATACCAAGGTAAAACAGCATTAAATCTGCAAAGCCAAAAAAAAATATGGGAGGTCTGTAAAGTTGATGTCAGATAGAAACACGAATTACCCTATTTTATTTATATCTCACCTTTTTCATTTTTACAAATAATTCAAGGTGGCGAACATATCCAACACATTTTCCTCCTTCAGTTTTCCTGTGAGGAAACAGTCCTGTGAGTTGAGTTAGGCTTAGAGAGAGTCACTGGGCCAAGGTCACCCAGCTGGCTTTCAAGGGGAAGGCAGGACAAGAACTTAAAGTCTCCTGCTTTCTAGCCTGGTGACTTAATCACTAGAACAAACTGGCTCTCAAATACTTTAAAAAACAAACAAACAAGTTTTACTGGTTTTCCAGTTAAAATTTACATATTTAGAAAGTATCATGGTGACTGGGTAATCAGAAATTCATTAACAGAGTTTTCAGTACATAATTCAGGCTACATTATCAAAATATCCTTCTCAATTTCCCTTAACATTTCATACAACCAGTTTAAACTAATATATTTCTAGAAATAGCATGGTCAGTTAAAAAAATTCAATTTCATTGAGATATATCTCTGTCCTGTTATTAAATTTTACCTAATTTTGATTTTAGTTATATTATTCAAATTTAGTCTTTAACATCCCAAATAATATTCACAACCCAAATTTCCCTTATTTCATTACACCAAAAACTATAGCATCTAACATGTACGCAGTGGCTGAGTAGCTATGTTCTACCTAATAAACATTGTTTCACATCCTAATACATCACACATTACTGACAGGACTACAGCCTATGTTTATCAATCTACAACTATTTATACACAACCAGATTCTGTTTTAAATTTTAGCTAATTCTTAATTCTTAAATAGAATAATCAAACAAACTGGTGCGCCAGTTGCGGCCCTATCTGGACCGAGATGCCCTACACACAGTCACTCATGCGCTCGTGACCTCCCAGTTAGACTACTGCAACACTCTCTACATGGGGCTGCCCTTGAGGACCACTCAGAGGCTTCAGCTGGTGCAGAATGCAGCTGCGTGAGTTGTGATGGGAGTCTCCCGATACTCCCGTGTAACGCCTCTTCTCCGTGAGCTGCATTGGCTTCCAGTTGCCCTCCGGGTGAGATTCAAGGTGCTGGTGATGATCTATAAAGCCCTAAATGGCATGGGCCCAGATTATTTTAGGGAGCACCTGCTGCCAGCATCAACTTCCCATCGTCCTGTGCGCTCCCATAGGGAGGGCCTCCTTAGGGTGCCGCCGGTCAGGGAGTGCTGGTGGGTGATCCCCAGAGGGAGGGTGTTCTCTGTGGGCATGCCTGCCTTATGGAATGACCTACCTGTGGAACTCCGGACCGCCCCCGACCTTCGTTTCGTTGGGACCTGAAAACTTGGCTCTTTGATCTATCTGGCCTGGACTGAGGGGTTTTCAGTTTTAAACTTTGTTTTAATTTGTTGGGCTAGTAATTAATTTAATTTATTTTAATTCTATTTCTATTTTAACTTTTATATTGTTTTTAAACTTTGCCCTGTAAACCGCCCTGAGTCCTTCAGGAACAAGGCGGTATATAAAACTAAATAAATAATTAAATAAATCTTGGGATCTATAAACCAAATTTCTATTATGTCAGTGCACAAATTATAATGTCTAAAATAAGCCTAATAAATACATAAACACATACGAGTTCTATCTCATAAACATTTTCTTTTAGATCCTGATAGATCACTGATTACTAAAAGGATAGCCTTTAATGGTTCTCTAAGAACTCACTTTTTAAATCTAACTCTGGCTTTCTTTTTTTGCCAATCAGGTTTCCAGACCAAAGCCTTTAAGTTGCCAGATAGGTCTCCCTTTGCTCCAATACATATTATTTGAATTGAAGGAGGCCATCAGTGATCCACAAAAAACAAACCATTTGTAATCATTATGTTGTTGCCCTGTTAGTTCTAGTCTCTGTATTTGCTCTAAAAACTTTATCATTCCTCTTCCATCTGGGTTCATCTACTTTAAGTAGAGAGTCTTATCCAGTTTTGTAATTAGTGCTTGGCTATCCAGGCTTTCAGGAAACTGTCTTTGTTGATCTTCTACATCCTCTGTGTTAGCGTCACTATCTTGCACATAGTATACTTCTAAAGTTATAAGCTCTTTTGATGGAGTCAAAAGTTGAACATTAAGTTTTCTCATAGTTTGTTGTTGGTCCATAAAGTTATTTGCCATAGTGATAGTTCCTTGTACTTTTAGAGTTGTCGGTTCTTTGGATAGAGTCAATTTTTTTGTATTAGTTTTTTTTCCAATATCTTGTTGTATATTGCGTTCCTCTGTCTCAGTAATAATTTGTTCCAGTTTTGTTATATTCTAAGTTGTAACTTCTTTAGTTGAAGTCTGGGTTACAGCTTGTAAATTGGAGTTAGCACCTTAATTTTCCAGCCTGGAGATAAACATCTCAGAAACTTTATGGATTGTTTCTAATATGAGCTTATAGTCAAGCGAGGTTTGTGTCTGATCAGTCTCCATTTTGAAGTAGTGGTAAATAGTCCTTAGTGGAGGCTAATTTTTAAATAAAAGTCAGTAAATGTTCACCTCCACAAGCCTTGAGTTCACCTCCAGCTGTTTCAGGTTTTTATCTTTAGCTGATAATGTCAAGGGCAGTTCCAAAATAAACAGGTTTATTTGCCAAAAACGTCACAAGATGTCCCCAGCATACTTAAAATCTTTTTCAGACAGAGTAAATTTATCAGTTTTATCTCTTTTCTCCCTTTTTAAAATCAAATAGACAGAATAGCCATTTTCTATAAGGATAGGAGTTTTGGGTTGCCAAAAATAGAAAGGAAGTAAGAAAGGAAGTAAGTCAAATTAAATAGTATTATTCTGTTCAAGGTTTTCTTTTTCTCCTGGTGTGATCAAAGGCCATCCTTAAGGAGGGTGGAAAAAAAAGGCTCCCTTCCCTCTCTCTTCACCAGGAGAAGCAAATTCAAGGAGTTTTTGGCAGAAAAAAAATAGACAATTAGGAAAGGAACAAGGCAATTCTCACCCAGTTTTCAAGTGCTTTCAAGTGTTTTGTTGTAATTTTGGCAGGAAACAGCTGAAATGATGGGCCATGGGAGTGGCCGATCCTTTCTTTGTCAGTTCGGAGAGTTGCTCCAAGCCGACGGGAGGGGTGCCGCCCTTCTACTGCTGACTGGAGAGACCTCTCCCCTGCTTGTCACCCCTCCAGGGGGACCTTTGACCCCTTTACAGGGGTCCCCCAATGAAGAAATCCAGAAGACGTGGGGAGCATTCCCTCACACATCTGGCCATGCTGAAATCCGGAACCGGAAGCCTGTCTCTCAAATACTTAAAACACACATTTGTATTTGTTTTTGTAACGAAGGAGAAAACATTTCCAGAGATCTGAAGATGTGAAATAATATATTATTTATGTGTATGCATATATACATTCACATGTGTGCATGCACACTCACACACATGCACACACATTAGAGCTGAATGAAAAAATAATGCCTCACATCTTAAAAAAAGGGATATTTTAATAAATGAAAATGAAAATAATCCCTGAAATGAATGTTTTTTGTCACTGTATTTACTTCTCCAGATAATCGCTAGCATTCACTATGCATGTCTGCCAATGATTCAAGGTGCTGATTCTTACCTATAAAACCCTACATGGCTTAGGCCCAGGATATTTGCAGGACTGTCTGCTGCCAGGAATGTTTTCCCATTGCCCTGTGTGCTCACACAGAGAGGGCCTCCTCAGGGTGCCGTCGGCCAGACAATGTCGGCTGGCGACCCCCAGTGGGAGGGCCTTCTCTGTTGGGGCACCTGCTTGGTGGAATCAACTCCCCCGGGAGCTCCGGATGGCCTCAGACCTTCGGTCCTTTCGCTGTGACCTTAAGACATATCTTTTCCAACAGGCCAACCTGGACTGATGATAATGGGGTTTTTAATTATGATTTTAAATGTTTTTATTGGTTTTAGTGAGACTTTGACATAATTTAATTCTTTTTTAATATTTGTATTCATTTGTATTTTATTGTTGTCAGCCACCCTGAGTCCTTTGGGAGATAGGGCGGCATATAAGTCTCATTATAAATGAATAAATAAAATGCCTTAAAGCCATGACAAAAGAATTCCACACTTTTATCTCTTCAGCTGGACCCTGCTAGTCCTTTTACTCTCCTTTATTTGAGGAAAAGACAGATTCCAATGAAGGTCTTTATTCATATTTGGTAAAATACGGCAGCTCCCTGTTTATGAAGCCTGAATCATATATGAGATGACATGAGACACTGAGATCCAACTTTGTAACTGGCTTTTTTCGTGGCTAATGAAGTGTGAGGATTCGTGTTGTTATGTTGTACAAAAATCCCTTCTTTTGCTTCTGAACTCTGCTGAATCATTTCAAACTTTTGAGTGTTGCAATGTAATTCCCTCAGGTGATAAAGATTGCAGGTTGAAGGAAATCCATGTTTTTTAGAATGAAGTCTGGTTTGGATTCCCCCCCCCCCGCCCCCAGGTTAGGTTTGTGAATTTACACTTTGTTTTCACACTTTGTTTCAGAATCATGATGATTAAACCATGTTTTTTTTACCTGTTACGATGCTGTAAAAAAAAAATCCTCATCTTCCTTCTCATCACAGGGCAACAATTGGTGCCATAGTTAAATCCTTGAAGTTTTCTGCCAATAACATGAGACGAACATATCTTTTTCAATTTTATGACATTAAAGAACAATAAAATGATCCATTTTCTGAAAAATGCCCAACTTGACAGCAATTTCCCTTTGAGTGATCCATTGTTTGTTCTTAATCTAGTCATCAGATTTTCTCATGTGAAACTCAGTTGCTGTCACAGGACATCCACTTTGTTCTTGATCATACAAATAAACTCTCCCTGGTTCACCATCCTAATATATTTTTGGTTCAGTGGTGCACAGCATTCATGTCAAAACAGTCATCATCATATGCAACTTGTTTTCAGTGTTGAATTTCAGCTGGAGGCATTTGTTCGTAAGTCAAAAAATTCAATCATAGGGCATTGCTTAAAGTGCACTAATGAGTACTCACTGTGGGCTTCCATTTCATGAAAAATAACAACTTAACCTTTTCTCACAGGAAATTCCTGCTTCCTAAAGTGAATGAATGGATACTAAACACACATCAGACCTTTAAGTACTGCCTTCTGCTGGCAATTTATAATATTGAAGACATTACTTTTCATTTAATTTATACCTATACCCACACACATACACACACGCACAAATACTTCTAAGCTTACCTTTATTTGTATCTTTAGACCAGGGGTGTCAAACTCAATTTCACTGAGGGCCACATCAGCATTGTAGTTACCCTGGGGGGGGGCGGGTGGGTGTGACTGGGATGGGTGTGGCCTATTGGGTGGGTGTGGCTGGGGTGGGCATGGTGTACCGTGTGGGCATGGCCAGTTCGACATCACTTGCTTCAGGGGTTCCTGGGTCAGACTGGGGCAGATCTGAGGCTCTCCGATGGAGGAGGATGCGACCAGGGCAAGTGCCGGGACATGGTCCCTCCCCCCCCTCTGTTCCTTCCTTCCTCCCTCCCACTCTCCATTCCTGCCTCGCTTTTTCCAGAGTTTATTCTCTGGAGAGAGAATAAAAAGCCTTTTTGCCTTCCTACCTTGCTCTCCCTCCTTCTGGCTTGTCTTTCTGGAAAAGAGAAACTATAATCTTCTTCCCCCAGTCAATCTTCTCTTCCCCTTTAAAAATCCCTCCCCAAGAGCCCTGCCCCACCTCCAGCCACTGCAGAGGCCTCTGGAGCCCCCAATCTCTCTGCCAAATCATCAGAGCTCTGGAAAATCCTCCCAGCCAAAGCCAATTCCCCCCCCAACTCCCCTCTCTGCTACACTTCCTTCCTTCTCTCCTTCTCATCTCTTTCCTTCTTCCATGCTCAGGAAGGGGTGATGTGAGGGGGAGATTGCCAGTGCTTCCAGGTTGCTGCTGGTCTTGCTATCCCTCATGGGGGGGGTCTGTCCCAGTGAAAGGAAAGCCTTGTGGCTGCAAGGCTGGAGATGCTGGTGGGGGGGAGTTTGGCGCTGATCTACAACCTGGTTGTGTCCATCAAAGCCAGAATGCGCTCAGCCTAAGACCCACTGGAATCAGCAAGGAGCTGCCTTGCCACCTCTGCCCCCCCAAGTGTGCACACAGGAGATGGCCAGCACCGGTGTCCTCGATAAAGTCAGCCTGCGTGACAAGACAGCCAGCAGGGATGCTCGACTCCACTTGTGTGAACAAGGCTGCCCCATGGATTTAACGCTGAGCGCGTTCTGGTTTTGATGGATGCAACCAGATTGTAGATCAGCACCTGGTTGGCCTGGGCCGGGGCAAGGTGCGGCAGGCCAGTCCTTCACCCTTTTCAGAGCAGGTCCCCAGGCCAGATGGAAACACATGTTGGCCCACATCCGGCCCGCGGGCCTTGTGTTTGACATGTCTGCTTTAGACCTATCTAGTTCTACCTATACTGTGTGTTTCTCTGGCTGCATATTCTATATTCTATCCTGGAATATGATCAGTGAGTAAAAAGTTTGCAGGACTCATAATACCTTTAATTTTCTTTTCTCCCATTTTTAAAATTTGATCCTAAATTAGCTCCTGCACTTCATAATGAATGTCTTGTATTTTGTTCTGAATTCTTCTGAATTCCAGTCTCATTCTAACTGGAGAGTTAGCCTACCTCATCAGGACTTTGGTCTCCAATCTTTTTTTTTTGTAAGCTTTTATTATTATTTTTCCATACATACAGTAATAATTTTTCAACCAATGTGCTGTCTGAATTTACATTTGCTAATACATATTTAATTCCTAATCCTTTATTCTTTCCTCTAGTTGAATATGATTTTGCCTTTGGTTTTCTAATTTTAATATCCACATTTGTAATCACCACTGCAGCACTGTAGGCAAACTGACTGATCTGTTCTGTAGATGTCTTAATCCTTGCAAGTACCTTATTCACATCCTTCATTATAAGTGTCAAGTCTTTTGGGGGGCACTACTTTAAACTTCTGTCAATGTTTGTCTTTCTACTGCTAATTCTGAAGATGCTATTTTTTTCTTTTAATTCTTGTTACTTCTAAGTTATCATATGTGTACTTCATATCACTGTTTTCTTTATATTTCCTATTGTTGATATCAGAATTTCTTCTGCTGTTCTATTATTGCTTTGAGATCTTCCCTTCTCACAATTGTTCTGAATCTCTTCCAGTTCTCCATCCCTGAGTTTTTATATCTGGTAACCAATCTCTTTTAATCTGCTATTCATTATTCAGTGATATTTGAGTCTGGAAAAAAAAGTCCAGTATTCAAACATTAGCTTTAAGTAGCCCTGCTTTGTTAGTTCCAATTTATAATAACAGGGCCTAATGGTGTGATTTTCAATCACAGTATACTTTTGCCTTGCCTTTGGTTGTTGTTCTTCCAGTAATCTTACAGGGCTAAACCTTGAATGTACAGTCATAGGTCTTGAGTCCTACTGTACATTAGACAGATACCCAAGAACTCTAACATTTGACATAGTCCTTGTGGTTTGAGAAGACTGATCTAGTATAGGATTGTTTTTCTGTTTTCTTAGAGTATTAAAGGGATTGATTGATATACTTAGTCTGGCTCTCCTGCTGTCTGGAATGGTTGATCCTTCTGAAATAATACATTATCACCAGATTGATAGTCCTCAATCTCATCAGAACATTACAATACACATGATAAGAGGTTATCCATTATGAGGATATTACTATTATTAGTGTTGTTGGTGGTGGTGGTGGTTGCATAGTCAGCCAGATGCATAGACTGGATTTGGCATTTTTATCCACCGATCACTTTCTTCCCAAGGATCTGGGATAGGCAGATGTTTTCATTTGATGGCATTAAAGGTATTGTTACAGGATGCAAAATGTTCCAAATAAAGCTGCCTTTTGCAATTGACCGATGGTGTTTTTCTCAATGTTGATGGTCAAGTGGCGCTCCAGTATTTTTGGATTGAACCCAAGGTGCCTATTACTATTGGTACTACCTTTGTCTCTTTTGCTACATTTGTTCTATTTCTATTTGCAATTTTTGTCTTTTGTTACCTTGTCCAGTTTCTTTTTTTTCCAATCTGCTGTCTCCAGGTATTACCATATCCACTCTTCATTTTTTGCATTTCTTATTGATAATATTTATGCTTTGGGTGTTATGCAGCAGGTACTTGTTTGTTTGAAGTCTAAAGTCTATTTCTATTAGTTTGTCTATTTTACACTCCCATCAGTTCCTGTTTGCAGGCAAATGATATTTGTTGCAGATCTTCCAATATACCATTGTTGCTATTTGTCATACTGTTGTTTGTAGTCAGTCTGTAGTCAGTCTTCTTGCAACAGCTCACTGGGTGGTCCATTGTTTATTCAGCTTCTTTATAAAAGCTGTCTGTTGCTATCTTTTCATTTCATTTTTTTTTATTCATTTGTGCTTAAGGCTTGGTCTTCTGCACCAGAATTGTCCCTCTGTCTCTTTCTCAACTTCTGTGCTCTTAGTCATCACCAGGTCTGGTTATTATCTGCTTTGCCTGCTATTTTATTTTTATTTTTTAATGTTTGGCCATGTAATGCTTTCCCTTCTCTTTTCTATTCTTCATTTGGTCTTTCTTGTAGGCCAGTTTGATCTTTCCAGTACTCAGTAAGCCTTCCTGGTATACTAGCTTCAGTGCATTTTCTTCACTATACTTCAGGTTTTTTTTTTTCTTCATCAACAGACTGGTGTACTTGGAACTTCAACATCCACCAATTTTCCTTCCTAAATAGAGTCTGTCAGTATGGCTGCATGAATGAAGGGCATGATTCATTGCCCTTATATTTTATAGGCTTTTATAGGTTTCCAGTTCTGCTTGAGTCCAGTCCACTATTCCATCTGTGTATCTAATTACTGAATTGTCTATGTGTAATTGTGTAGATAATATTTCCTCTGCTGAGTTTGGACTTTAAGATCTTCTTTAGTCTCTGGATGTATTCACTTTTAACTTTCTTCTTGACTTCAGTGTCCTTGACAACTTGAAGGATGTCAAGATATTTGTAGTGATGGTCTTCATCTAGATTCTTGATGTTATTTCCATAGGGCATCTTGATTCCTTCAGTTTTTACTATTCTTCTCCTATTGATGATAAGGGCGTCACATTTATCCAGTCCAAACTTCATTTCAATATCTTGACTGTGTGTAATGGAAAGTGTTTAGCAGCAAGTCTGATGGTGTTTTTCCATGCAGCTTCAAATCATCCATGTAAAGGAAATGTGATATTCTGACAGATGTTTTTGATGTTTGATAGCCATGACCTGACTTGTTTGGTATTATTGTCAGATGGATCAGTGCAGTGAGAAATATTAGTGGTGAGAGTGAATAACCTTGAAAGATTAACCTGTCCCAATCTATCACCATTGACCAGCCTTTGTCTTCCATTGTGCCATCAATCTTTGCATAAAGCTTCTGGTATTGCAACTGACTCCTGCAACTTATAGGCACTTGATTATCTAATCATGTACACCTCTATACCCTCCTATATTTATACAGATTTTCAGCACTGCTCTTATATACATACATACATTTATGTGTGGAAATAAGCCTTCAGGTGTTTCTTCACAACAGAACTATACAGAATCAGACTGAAGTAACTTCCGATCCATCCACTGTAGCTATTTCAGGATAGGTTGACAGCTTGCACTGTATCTTTTTACTCAATCACTTCTATTCATTGCATGCCAGTAGTATTTTCAGAATAGCACTCAAAGATAAGGAAGAAGCAAACATGAATGGACTGCTGTGAATTTATCAGTATGCCACATTCCCATGATCAAAAGTCTTGCCATCTGAGTAGCTGTCTTGCCTGTTTAGCATGTAACTTCCCATATGCTGTAGGAGTTATCCAGTGCATTTCTTATTCTTCCAGATAAAATGAGCTGGTGACTTAAGAAAGGAATAAACAGGAGCGAAAATGGCTTGTCAGTGCCAAACCTTGTCTTGGCAGCTGCCTCAGCAGAATACATTTGATAAACTGTGATTGACAAAACACTATAGAGCTGTAGCTTGAAGCTGAAATCAAGATTCATGGAGAAACGGTCTAAAATTAGAATAACAGTTTAACTACACAGGCCTGTCACAAATCACTTGAGGTGCTATAACTTCAAGTGGAAAGAAGAGAAACTTGATGTGGATTCATCAAATGAGTGGAAAAAATAATTGATATTACAGCTTATAATCAAGAAAGTTGCATTAATTTTTACTTCTGTACATATTTAACATTTGAGATAATATCTGTATTCCTCATTAGCAGTTAGGGAACTTGTTTTCAAATTGCCTCGTCATCTCTAAAATTACAGCAAAACCTGAAAGTATTATATTTTAAACATTTTTTACATTTATTCATAATTAAGTTATACATCAGGAAGGTTGTAAATGAAGTGAGAGTGGAGTTGTCATGATTTATGTGAAAATGTTAGTAGCAAATATTACAAAATATGTATTAGATTTAAAGGAAATGTACTTAAATTCTTCATGAATATTTAAAGTATCTAGAACTATACTAATGACTTTTTTTAAAAAAAATGTGCAGTACTACCGTATTTAGATTAAAAGATATTTCAGGTGTCACAACAGTCTTATTATTGATATTTAATTAGGTTTTTTAACAGGTTGTTCAAATGTCTCACACCAAAACTGCAATTGTTATGGAAATATTCTCTATGGAATCACTCCCTCTCCTCCCCCTTCCCCCACATTTCTAGAATAAAGACCAGAACAATTGTAAATACAGATTCTAAACACAATTCTGGATAACAGAATTCCATAACAGAGGAATAGCAAATATACCAAATTAATATCATTGTTCCAATAAGAGAAAACAATAGTGAGGAGAGAAGCTCTCAGAACCAGAAATGGGAGGGTTCACTTAGATCCTTCTGTGATCCTAAAAATGTTCATGGCTACCTGTAAAATTATACCAACTAACACTTGAACTGGGGAGAGGGGACTGTCATAGAGCTAGCAAGAGCAGGGGGTTGGACTAGATGACCTCCAAGGTCCCTTCCAACATTATTATTATTATTATTATTATTATTATTATTATTATTATTATTGTTATTGTTATTGTTATTGTTGTTGTTGTTGTTGTTGTTATTATTATTATTATTATTATTATTATTATTATTATTATTATTATTATGCCCACTATTGAGAACTTCGAAGTAGTTCCCAGATGTTTGACTAGGCATGGTTTGCTAAAGCTCTTAGACTCAAAATCAGCTGTAGACTCTGGGGATATAGGACACAGCCTTGCTTGGTAAGTGTCTTTTCTGCATTCTAGGATGGATTTTTAAAAAAACAAAATTGCCTTTCATCGACATTAAGATATGGTCCCTTCTTATACCTACTGTATTTTCACATTCTTCCCACAGCTTAAGACTCCATTTGTCATGAAGGATAGGATAACTGTTTGTTGTAGACAAGATAGTGCTTGAGATTTTGCATCCATTCATACATTCATTCAGTGTATGGGCTGCCTGACTTCAAAATGAATTTGGACAGTTCACAGTTCAAAGCAATGTGAAAATAATGATCTACATAAAACAGATGGTCAACACATAACAGAGACATCCATGCAGTAGGGGATCTAGTCATTCTGGCTCAGCACCTTGGGGAACAGCCAAGTCTTTAAGAGCCTTCAGAATGCCATCAAGGGAAAACCACTTGGATTTCAAGGGGAACCTTATTCCAGAGGGCAGGTGTAGTGGCTCAGCAGTTAAGAAGGCGGGATTGTCAGCTGGAAGCCTGGCAGCCCAGGTTCAAGACCTGAGTGCCACACAATGAGGTGAGCAAGTAGATAATACAGTAGCTACCACTTCTGTGGTAAAGTAACAGTGCTTAGTGATGTTATGCTTACCATATGCCTGCAGAAATGTTTTCAAACAATGCTGGCTCAATGGCCTTGAAATGGAGATGAGCACTTCAATGGCCTTGCAATGGAGATGAGCACTGCCCTCTATTGTTAGCAACTTAAAATCCACAGGGACTCCTTTTTTATCTTATTCCAGATAATACTGTTTAACTGAAAGGATCCAGAGTGTGTCCACCCTGGGTAGAGACTCCTGGAAACATAAATAATAACCATTAATAAATAAATAATAATAATTCACATTGACAAAGCCACCATCAGTTAATTGCAAAAGGCAGCTTTACACGGAACAGCTTACATCCTTCAATGATGTAATAATATTTATAACGGTTGGTTGCACAGTCATCCAGATATTTAGACTGGATTTGGCATTTTTATCCTTATATCAGGTCCTTCCCAATACCCTAGGATAGGCAGATATTTTTTTATAATAGTATTTCATATTTCATACTATTATACAAAAATATCTGCTTATTCCTGGGCCTTGGGAAGGACCCAATATATGGATAACAATGACAAATCCAGTCTGAACATCTGGCTGGCTATAGGATGATCCAATAATAGTAATAAATAACTGTCACTAGACCCTATCCCATGTAGGATTGCATATCTTATGACCAGCATTCTGGATTGCATTCAAAAGCAGAAAGGCAACTAATGCAACTACAAAGCAGGGGTATCCCATGGGCATATCCATCACTGCTTGTGCAGCTACATTCTAGTCGAAACTTCCAAGTGTCTCAAGGAAGGAACATTGCAAAAATTGAATTGGGAGGTGGCTAGAGCATGAGTTAGTGTTGGGAAGCCTTTCAATTTAGGAAAGATCACAAGTGTGGCTCCTCTGAGATCTGAAACTGTGGCAAACTAGAGAGTGTATGTATCTTTTTTTTTAATTTTATTAATTTTATTATTTAAAAACATTGGACACAGTACCAGCGAGCTGACAAACCTTTTTGTCTACAATGTTTAAATATATATATATACATGTATATATGTACATCAAAAATACACTTAAATACACTTAGATTACAAATCGGTGGAATACCACAATATTAAAAACAGTGAGCTAGTCTGTAAAACCTAATAGAGACCTTTCTTTTTATCCATCCAAAGATACAATTTGTTCCAAATTCTATAATAGTCTGATTGATCTTTATTCTTTAATTCCAAAGTTAATTTGTCCATTTCAGCGCAATCCCAAATTTTCCTAATAACCTCTTTTTCTCCTGGGATCTCATTCTTTTTCCATTTTTGCGCAAATGATATTCTAGCTGCTGTGATAATATGGATCATTAAGTATAGCACATCTTTAGGATATTTCTCTTTCGTGATTCCCAACAAGAAAAGTTCTGGACTAAACTCCAAATCTTGTTTCAATATTTCTTTCAGCCAAATCCAAATCATTCTCCAAAATTTTTGTGTTTTACTGCAAGACCACCACGTGTGGAAGTATGTGCCTATCTCTTCAGAACACTTCCAACATTTGGGAGATGCTGTTGTGTACATTTTTGCTAAGCGGGCTGGGGGAAGATGCCATCGGTAAAACATTTTAAATAAATTTTCTTTATACGATGAGGCCAGTGTTATCCTTTTATTTCTATCCCAAATTGTTTGCCAAGTATCTAAGTCGATGTTATGTCCTAAATTGTTAGCCCAGGTCAACATGGGGTATTTCACTTGCTCTTCAAACAGCTTATATCCCAAAAGTAATTTATAAAAATTCCTTATTTGTTTAGAGTCCGGTCCCAATAATATTTTGTCCAATGTTGTTTCAGAGGTATATATCCCCCATTCATTTTTATCCTTCCTAAATCTCGATTGAATTTGTAAGTAGGCCCACCAATCGAGTTTTATACCTTGTAATTCTAGTTCATTCCTAAGTTTCAATTCCCCCTCCTCATTCAGAATATCCTTGTATGAGATTATGTTACCCAAATCAAACAGATTTGGGTAAACTATCGCTTCAAGGGTGGATAGCCAGACCGGTATTTTGGTGTAATTGTGAGATCTAATTTTTTCCCAAGTATTAAGTAGCGCTTGCCTGATCCGATGTCTTTGAAAATGCGAGAAAAGACCTTGTTTCTCCGTCCATAGGAAAGCATGCCAGCCATATTGCAAATCGTGACCCTCTAAAGTTAATAATCTTCTATTTCTCAAGATTACCCATTCTCTAATCCAGCTCAGGGCCGCGGCATGGTAATATAATTCCCAGTCTGGCAATCCAAAACCCCCATTTTCCTTCGTGTCCTGTAAATATTTCAATTTAATTCTTGGTTTTTTCCCCTGCCAAATAAAATTTAGTGATAATTTATCCAAATTTCGAAAAAATTTAGAGTCGAGTTGAATTGGGATATTCTGAAACAGAAACAGGATTTTAGGCAGAATATTCATCTTAATGACAGCGATTCTTCCCAATAATGAGAGTTTTAGGTTTCCCCATCTTTCCAGATCACCTTTTATTTGGTTCACTACATTATCATAATTATCCTTTTTGAGTGAAGTGCATCTAGCCGTAATGTTAATCCCTATATATTTTATTTTCTTGACTATTTCTATATCCATGATTCCGGCCAGATTACCTTTTTGTTTATTGGTCATATTTTTAACAATCATCTTGGTCTTATTTCTATTTATTCGCAGTCCGGCAACCTCACCATATTTAGATAATTCTTCCAATAGCTTTGGTCCCGTCTGACATGGATCCTCCATAATAAAAACCAGATCGTCCGCGAAAGCTTGCAATTTAAAGGTTTCCTTTTTAATGGTTAATCCTTTTATCTTTGGGTCGTTTCTTATAGTTCTCGTTAATACTTCAAGAGTCAATATAAACAGCAATGGTGATAAGGGGCAGCCTTGCCGTGTTCCCTTTTGAATTTGAAACTTGCTAGCTGCTTCCCCATTAATAATTATTTTTGCTTCCTGATTGTCATAAATTGCCCTAATTATATTTATAAATTTTTAACCCATATTCATAAAGCTAAGCTGTTGGCACAAAAAAGACCATTTAACATTGTCAAATGCCTTTTGGGCGTCTAAGAAAAGTAATGCCATCTGTTGTTCGCTATGTAACTCATAGTACTCCAATGTATCTAATATTATTCTAATGTTGTGCTTAGTGTGTCTCTTAGCGAGAAAACCATTCTGATCTGCGTGTATGAAATCATTCAGAAATCGTTTCAATCGTTCCGCTATAATTGATGTAAATATCTTGTAGTCCGAGTTAAGAAGTGATATGGGTCTGTAATTTTGGATTAATGTATGGTCCGTGTTATCTTTCGGGATAAGGGTTATGTTTGCCTCTAGCCAAGATTTAGGCGTCCTTGCGCCTTCTAATACTGCATTAAATACCTCCACTAGGGGTTGAGCTAGGATATTTTGTAATTCTTTATAAATTTCTGATGGAAGACCGTCGGGTCCCGATGCTTTATTATAGTCGAATTTCCTCGTTTAACATATTTCTGGTATCTTCTGTGACCTTGGGTAGTTTGGCTCTTTGAAAATATTCCTCCATTTTCTCCACACTTGCCTGACTATCTTCTTTGTATAAACGTTCATAAAATTCCTGGGCTATAATTTTTTTTTCCTCCTGGTGGAATATTCTCCCTTCCTCATCTCGTAGTTTGTGAATCCAGTTTTTCCCCTTTTGTTTTCCCAATTTATATGCGAGCCACCGGCCCGGTTTATTTGCATTTTCAAAAAAATTTTGTTTCGTGTTTCTCAATTGTTGTGCTAATTTCTCTTTGTCTAGAATGTTAAGTTTGTGTTTAATCAGATCCATAGATTGCTTGATATTCTCTTTTTGTGGATCTTGTTGGAGTGTAACTTCTAAGCTCTTATATTCCTCTTCTAATCTTTCCCGTTGTTGTCTTTTCCCCTTATTTTTATATACCATATATGCCCTCGCTACCCCTCTCATCATTGCCTTAGCTGTATCCCAGTTGTTTTGTACTGAGGTGTCTATAGCTTTATTTTCCTTAAAGAAAAAACTTAGTTCTCTCTCCATCTTAGATTTGAGTTCGTCTTCTTTTAAAATTGCTCTTTGAAGCGTCCATCTGGGTATTTTTTTGGAACCTTTCCAGATAAGTTTAATAGGATTGTGATCTGCCCAAGTACCTGTCGCTATATGTACCTCGTCTATTTCTGAACTAATTTCTTTCGTCATCCATACCATGTCTATTCTAGACCATGAGTTATGTCGGTTGGAGTAATATGTATATTGTCTAGCCTTACGATTTCTTTCCCTCCAGACATCTTGGATATTTAGTTCCTCAGCCAAGTTGAGAAAAGATCTCGGTAGAGTTCTTCTCTTCTTTTCCCTAAGCGTCTTTCCCATATAATCCAAATTTATATCTAGGATAGCATTAAAATCTCCTATTAAACAAATCTCCTCATAATCAATGCTACATATCTTATTGTGAAGTGTTTTGAAAAATTGTTCTTGGTTATGGTTTGGGGCATATATCTCTACCATCATGACCTTCCTGTGATTTATTATAACCTCGACTATCAGTATTCTACCCTCTTTATCGTTATAAATTTGTTTTGCAGTCAATTTTGGGTTTACATATAGTGCCACTCCTCTCTTTTTCTTGTGTCGGTCTAAGGAAACGAATAGGTTCCCTATTCTTGGTTGTACTGACAAATATTTTTGTTGTTCCTTTATATGGACTTCTTGTATTGCCACGATATCCAATTGTTGGTGAATAAGCCTATTAAAAAATTTCCGCCTTTTCACTGGCAAATTCAATCCATTAATATTCACAGACATAATACTACACTCACCTCCCTTCATCTTACTTATTTCTGGTTTTTGTGGATCTCGTGATTCGGGGCTCTCTCTCTTCCTTGTCTCTAGTTCCATGTTTCTCTGTTAACTCACCGGATTTGTTCCTTCTATCCTCTGTAGCTAAGATCTTCCCATCCATTGCCACACGTATTGTATCTCTTTCTCTTACCTCCCTTCCATCTTGATCTTCTAAATCTACTTCCTCTTGGCTATGGAAGTGGCGTTTGTAAAAATCTTCTGCCTTCTCTATCGTGTCCAGTCTATGCCTTCTATCCTGCCACGTAACTAGGATACCCTCTGGAGTTAGCCATCTAAAGTTTACATTTTCTCTTATTAATTTAGATGTTAAGAATTGATAGCCGCGTCTCAGATCCCTCATCCTTTTAGGTATCTGTTTAAGGATGGTGATTGGTTGGCCCCGAAGTTCTAATGGTTCCTCTCTAGATCTATGCAGAAGCTCATCCCGAATTGATTTTTTAACTAACCCTACATGTACTTCTTTTGGGAGGTTGTGTCTTCTTGCATAATTAGTTTGAACCCTGTATGTTTCATCAATTTCCGCCAGCATTTCCTCCTTCCCTACACCGAGTGCCTTTGCCATCAGTTCTGCCATCATGACCAACAGATCTTCCCCTCTTTTTTCTTGAACGTTTTGGAAGCGTAGATAATGAGCAGCCTTTTCTGCTTCCAGAAAAATGACTGTTGTTTCTAACTCCTTATTAGCCTGAAGGAGTGTTTCATTTAAATCATCTACTCTCTTTTCCTCTTTTTCCATTCTAGCTTCCATATCTTGAAGTCTTTGTTCATTTTTGACTAATTGTTGTTGAATCCCTTCAAATTTATCATCTATCGCTTGGATTTTCCCCTTTAATTCACCAGTGTCGTTTCTTTTTTTTTTTTATTGAAAAGTTTTAAAATACAATTTTCCTTTAAAAAAAACCCCTTCCCCCTCCCTCCTCCCCCCCTACCTCCCCTCCTCCCCCCTCCCTCCTCCCCCCCCTACCTCCCCCCTCCCCCCCTACTTCCCAGAGCTGAATACAAGGTATATATATATAAAAAAAAGCAAACCTAAGCAACCATATACTAACAACTATAAATTCTAAAATCCATCACTCTCTAGCTTATATAGGATAAAACAAACCTTAACAATATTAAATATATGTATAAAAAAACTAGAATAAGAAAAGGACACTCTCTAGCTTATATAGAATGGAACAAACCTTAATAGTATTAAATATATATTAAAGACAAAAAAAAGGAAAAAGAAGAAAAAAACCCCTTCTCAACCCTATACTTATCCTAAATAAACTCCATCCATTTTATCCATTCCATGATATAACATTCTTACAAATAATTTTCCAAATTAACCAAGGATCCCAAATCAAAAAACTTTAAAGTCAACTCTTCTGTAATCGGCCGTTCCTCTTCCAGTACCACAATCCAAAAAAGCTCACCCTTTCCACAGAACCACCAAATATAAAAATATATTGCGTCTACACCCAAATCTTTTCCCCCCTCCCCTACTTGACTACTTGACTATATCGTAAAAGTTCCATAAACTTCTGCAATTCCTGCTACTTTCTCTTCTTAGATCGTTTTGCAGCAGCACGCGTCACCCTCTGTTTTATAGATTCATCCGACGAGGTTGTATCTTGATCTCCTCCAACACCGTTGTCTTCTATCTGACCATCTTCGGCCTCTTGATGCACTCCTTCTCCAGATCCCTTTCCAGCTTCCAAAAATGTTAATGGCGTTGCATTTAAAACATTATTGTAGAAATCACGCGCTTGCATCACAGTAACCAAACGGTACTTTTTACCTTCGTGCGTCACCATCAACCCCACTGGGATCTCCCATCTGAACCTTATATCTCGCTGCTTGAGCTCTTGCACAAGAAATGTAAAATCCTTCCTTCTCCTTAGAATCTTTGGAGGAATTTCTTTTAAGACCAAAACTTCTTGATTAGCAATCATAACTTTAGTATCATAAGCAGCTTGTATAACTTCATCTCTAGTTTCCCTTTTTGCAAAATATACCACCACATCTCTAGGCAACTTTCTCTGTCTGGCAATCCATGAATTCACACGAAACACTTTGTCCATGCCTCCTTTTATTTCAGATGCTGGCTGTTTCAACACTATTTCAAAAGCCTCAGAAACCAGCTGCTTTAGATCTTCCTTAGTATTCTCCTTTAAGCCTCTAATTCTAATGGCAAACTGCATCTGGAAATATTGAGCAAGACACAGTTCCCTTTCCATTTTATTTTCATTCTCCAATAGTTTTGCTTCTAATATAGCATTCTTTTGAGACAAGTCTTCTAGCTTTTCCTCCAATTCTTCCACACACCGAGCCACTTTAAACACTGAAGTCAAGATGTCTACCCTCATCGCTTTGAGCTTCTGTTCCATCCTCTCCTCCATTCTCTCCTCCAATTTCTCCAATTTCTCCTCCATCTGTGCAAATCTAATATTAATTGATTCCAAAATTACCTGGGTATGTTTTTCAAGAGCATCTTGTAAGTCCTTTGATGTCAATACATCAGGAGGATGCAGTGCCTGCAATAATGATTGTTGCACGGGAGAAGTTCCAGCACTCCGAAGAGTTTTAGGGGGTGGTTTAGCCGCCATCTTTTACCAAATATGACGCACTTTCACTTCAGATTTGTAATCCAAAAAAGTCCATCAAGCTGGAGAGTAAAACATAGTAATCCTCTTTACCATTTCCTCTTGTATCGCTCTGCCTGCTCCTTTAAATCATAGTCATTCCTTCAGGCAGGGGTGGTCGCAGACGGCTGGCTCTGCTCCAAGAAGTCAGGAGCAGAGGCGACGGCCAGCTGGGAGCAACCCAGGCTACGGGGGAGTTCAATCCTTCAGCCGCCCAAGCCATAAGCTCAGGCGGCCCTGGAGAACTCTACCCCTACCTGGGAGCTCGCCCCCTCCTCTTCTCCCGAGGAGGGGGCTTCGGATTCGCCCGAACAGCTGATCGGCGCTGTTTCGGGTGAAAAAACACCAGCTGAGCCGCGGGCAGCCCGGGAAGGCTCCCTCCGTCGCCGCGGAGCCACCGGAAGACCACCAGTGTCGTTTCTTATTTGGCCTATTTCTCTCTTCATCTTCTCGTGGTTTTTGGCCATTGCCTCGTGTAGGTTTTGCAAAAGGGCATGTAAATCTTTAAAGGAATTCGAGTTAGATCTTTCCCTTTGCAGCATATCCTCTATAGATTTCTGATTAGAGGGACTTGAGGCCATCCCCTGTCCCTGTGCTGCCGCCTTTTTGCCAGCGCTAGGCTTAGTTGCTCCCGAGATACTTGTCATGTTTCCCCAATTATAACAGCGTTTTATCAATGTGTAATACCCGGAGTCTTATATAAACCTTTTAACTCTATGACAAAAGATATATAAAACAGTTACCACCAGATACTTATTACCAACTAAGCAATTTATATAATAGAATTCTATAGTATGAATATATTCAAAGTCACGTTCTTCTTCTTTTTTTTTTCCCTGTTTCCGGCGCAGAAATTGGCACCTTTTCCGTCTTCCTCTGCTGTCAAAGACCAGTAGGTGTCCCACTAAACAAACCTCCAGTTACTAAATTGCTATATCAATGGCCACCCGTGACAAGTAGAGTAGAATTTCAAAAGTTTCAAAAGTTCACAAATTCAAAATTTACCAGGATAGACCAGACTAGACCAAGCTGATCGCTTTCCACGCCCGACAATCCAGAGTTCAGTCTCTAAGGCTCCAAAACTCAGACTTTGACCTGTTGTAGCTTATCTCCAGCTAGAATACAGTCATATAGTCTTCGGCTTTCTTTCCCTTGCTGTTTTTGCCAAACGCCTCCCTCAAGACTTCTATCGCCACTTATTCCCTCTCCGTGAGGCTCCCACTTCGAACCAGTACCTCTTTCACAAGCGCTTCCTATTTAATATTCGGATACACTCTCCGTCAGCTCCGCTCTACCGTTGTCCCGCTGCTTACGTGCTAGCTCCGTCCCTCTGTCAGATCTTCATGTCGGCCATTACTGGCCTCCTTCTCCCCAGTTCGCTCGCATCAGACTTTCTCCGGATCTTCAACACGAACCGCCGCTCATGAAGGTTCTCCGGGCTGCCTGCAACTTCGGATGTCCCTACAGGACCTCCTGAAGCTCCGAAAAGCCCCCGCGAACACTGGGTGAGAGGTTGTGCGTGGAGAGAGCTCCGTTCACACAGCCGCCCGCTCTGACAGTTGGCTCCGCCCCCCCGAGAGTGTATGTATCTGATCACATGTGTTATGAGACTTGCCTGTCCTACTTAGACAGTTTCTGCGTACCATTAGTGGTTAACAAAAACCTCTTGTTTTTTTCTGACACATGAGGCAGGATAAAAGTTGACAGCCATAGATTCAATGACAACACAAGCAGCTGAGAGAAACATAGGGAGTGTAAAATTGCAGTGTGCTTTATTCTTATCTATCACCATATGTTCTTAGTCTTCACATTATATTAACATATAGAGAAGACAGAATACATAATTGCAAATTTGGTTAAGTAAACATGTTTCTATAACTTCTTGGTGGCTGCTGGTTTGGCTTATATCTCCTTTCTCATATTTGTTAATATATAGTCATGTCCTCAAACAGCATTCTTTATATCGTCTTGCAGCCACAACGTCTGTCTTTACTTTAATGTTCTTTCCATTATATTTTCACTTGGTCCCCTACAGACACCATTATCAGTATCATTATATGAGTATATCACCAAATATACAGTATGTCAGTAAACCAATAGGTAATATATTAAAATGAAATGCTATTTAATATATCAATAATAGCCAGCTATGCTTATCCAATACCGGTCCATGGACTGGGGTTTGGGAACCCCTGGTACAGAGTATTCCAAAGTAAAGGAATACCATGAATGAGTGGCATTTTTTTAAGCAAAATATTTCATGGTGGCCTCAGCTGAAAGAATCTTCTATTTACTAACATACTTTAAGTGTACTGTGTTTCCCCGAAAGTAAAACCTACTCAAAAAGTAAGCCTCAGCTGATTTTTGCAGGGTGGGCTTAATATAAACCCTCCCCTGAAAGTAAGCTCTAGCACGGGGTGGGGCAAGTCAGCCCAGATCTTCTTTGCAGCTACAAGAGCACCCCCCCTACTGGCCTGCCAGGACCCTTTGCCAGCGGCCGCCAGTGGAACCGGCTACTGCCAGCCCCACTCTCTCTGTCCCACTGGCTGCTTGCCTGCGGCCACAATGAACCAAACCCTTGGCAAGCCCCAGGCTAAGGGCTGAACCTGGTGCTCTTCAGGCCCTGGTGGGTGCTGCACCTCTCATACCAGCTGGGCACTTTCGGCCTTTACCAGCTGCTCCTACTGGATTGCCTTCTGCCCGGCCGATGGCTGCCACCACTACCATAAGATAAGGTGGTAAATCAGGTGGCGGGGCAGTGGAGTTGCTTCCCTCTGCCTGCTAAACACCTGCCGAAGCCACACAGGGTAAGGCTGCCATGCCCCCCACCCAGATGCCCTCGCAAGCATTTTTTTATTAACCTGCCTTTCAACTGTATTGCATTTCTCTGTTCATTTCTCAGCTTTCGCCACATGTTTGTGGGACAAAAAAAAGAAAAGTTCAGTCAGACTTTCTAACTTCTCGTGAGATCTCACAAAAGCACCAGGTTCAGCCCTTAGCCTGGCGCCTGCAGCACCAAGTAGGCGTGCAGGATGGTGGCACTCACCAGCCCAAAGGCAGAGGCATGGGTGGTGCATCTTTACTGGCAGCCATTGACAAAGGGCCTTGGGAGGCCAGCAGGGATGGGGTGCTCCAGTGGTTGCAGGAAGATCTGGGCCGACTTGCCCTGCACCGTGCAGGAGCAGCCCAGCATGGCAGCCCAGAGCAGCAAGGCAGGAGGGCAACGAGCCATGTGAGACCATCAGCACGGGCAGCCACTTGGTGGTCGTACAGCACTCGATATGACCAGGAAATGTCCCAGCAGCAGTAGGGCCAGCAGGCAAGGAGGGTGGAGGGCGGGGCTTGCCGAGGGTTTGGTTCATTGTGGCTGCAAGCAAGCAGGCAGTGAGATGGAGAGGGTGGGGCCGGTGGTAACTTGTTCCACCAGTTGCTGCCGGTGAAGGGGCCTAGTAAGCTGGCAGTGGGGGGGGGTTGTTGCTCCAATGGTCTCATGGAAGATCTGGGCTGACTCACCCAGTGGCAGGCTTGGCACCCTTTCTGCCACCACCCACCATGACCACCACCCACCATGACCACCACCCACCAGTACCAAACCTGGTCCGCCACCACTCTCTTGCCACCGCATTGCTTCTCCACCCCATGCACAGGCCCCACCTCATCCCTGTGTATTTACGGCCTACTGGTGCTGGTACCGGCAAAAAGTAAGCCCTCCCCAAAAGTAAGATCATCTGTTTATTTCAGAGCCCAAAAGAAAGTAAGACAGGGTCTTAACTTTCAGGGAAACATGGTATATGTATGAGGATTTTTTTTTGTCTAGGTTTTTCTGATAGATTTTAACATGGGTGAAGGCATGTAGCATCTTAATTTAAATCTTATTGTCTTATTATTTCTATTTAAATCACTTTGAGAACATTTTGCTGTAAAAGACAATCTAGAAGTATTTTGAATAGATAAAATGAGGCCCCTTGGAACAAAAATGTGTAGTAGTTGTCTGTTGAGTTCAGGGATAACAGTACTTGCAAAATATTTTACGTGATAGCAGAAAAAACTTTGAATATTTTATAGTATGACCCAAAGACCTTGCAAATCATAACTTTATATCATTGTGACATTCGGCTTGGAGTCTCATCAACAGTCTGGTAATGGATAGTTTTCAGGTGGTGTTTTTTTTGTTCTGTTTTTCTTTTTCTTTTTGCCTTTTTTCATTTTTCTAGAGCTTTTAAAAAACTCTCTTCTGTCTTTCAAGCACAACTGTTCATCACAGTTAGGATCTGAGCAAATCTGACTCTTTTGACTGGACTGGGATACAGATTCTGCTATTTTCTCTGAATGTCTCAACATTTAGGCTGGATTCAAGAGAAATGCTCCTTTTTTTCCTACTGACATTATTTTTCAGTTAAAGCGATAGCAATCTGATCAAGAAATTCCTAGCTCTGTTTTTATTCCTCCCCTCACCGAAAGCGAAATAGAATGATATTTGTCAGATGAATTCTACTTCACTGCTTACTGATACCTCTTGCTTTAAATGCTTTTCTGTATGTTCCACTGGGACAGTGCTATGGCCTATTCATTGAAAATGGGCAGCTTTTCCATTTCAGATAGTAAATGAAAAAGCAGAACATGCTATTGCATTGCTTTTTCCCCCCTTGATCCACACCTTCCATGTACCTGCTATAGCTTCATTTTAAGTTTAACGATTGCTAAAAATTGAAGGTAGCACAACAAATAGTTAAGATATGTGGAGTGATTCCTTAAGGAAAGTAACAAAAGGTTGGATGATGCCACACATTCCTGGCAAGAATTAATGAAATTATATCATACTTGATGTGTCTTTATATACAGAATATGAAATGTATATTTGTATGCCTGCATGGAAGGTATTTTATAGAACTGAATTGCTTAATCCAGTCTTCTCAAAATATGGAGATTCATCACAAACAAAAATAAGACCTATATTAGAAATTATCTTTCTCTCTCTCACTCTAACTGTATAGGAACTAATTATTATATATATTCTAATATATATTGTTCTCCAGCTCAACTATCCATAATCCTTTTGGAAAAGGAAACCATAATAATATTGAAGAATACAGTGCAAATACAACTTTATTGACAAAACAAAAGTAAGCCAGCATGATGTTGTGGTTAAGGTTGTGGACTAGTAGCAGAGAGACCGATTTTATAGTCTTCTTTTAGGAATGGAACTCAGATGGGTGACCTTGGGCCAGTCATGTCCCCTTAGCAACAAATCAGCTGATAATTACCCCTCCCTTTTTGCATTAATAGCTTTGCTGTAAGACCTAAGTCAGTGGATTCTGCAACCATGTGGAACCATATTAAGTAAAGGATCAACAACCTCTTGATAAGATACAAATTTTATGGATAATTTTATTGAAGAAATTACAGCTGTTTACCATAATTATTTGTTCAAGTTATAAGTTAAATAGAATAGATTAGAGCCCATGCAGAGATATTTTAATGGAATTTGGGTTTTTCCCCCCACTTCCTATGTCTTTATCCAATAAAATGTAAAATCTTTTTTTTCCAGCAATTTTAGCAAAAATCCTCATGTTTATCTCTAAAATGAATTCCATTCCAGCAGAGCTATCTGGTTTAGGGTTGTGTTAAGTTGTTGTTTTTTTTAAAGGCAGAGCATTTACGTAGCATACATGCAAGCAAAACATTTCTGTATGAAAAGTTAAGCAGCTGCATACACCCTTTGGATAATTTCAGTGATTGCTTTGAAGACTAGCCCAATGTGTTTGGGCATACATAGGGGTCACTTCGGCTGGGTCTGCTATGAAGCAGTTGTATGCAGGAGGTTGCTTTGCAGCTTTGAAGAAGAGGGTTTTTTTAATTGCCAATAACAAGAGCCTTGGTGGAGCAGTGGGCTAATGCCTCCTTAAGTAACACCAGCTGCCTACAGTTAGTGCAGGTTCGCATCCCACCAGGCTCAAGGTTGACTCAGCCTTCCATCCTTCCGAGGTAGGTAAAATGAGGACCCAGATTGTTGGGGGCAATTAAGCTGACTTTGTAATAATGCCGCTTGGGGTGTGTGTGAAAGTCCTAACAAGCAGGCATATACATAGAATGAAGGCTACTGCTAAGCTTGTAAGCCGCCCTGAGTCTTCGGAGAAGGGCGGGATATAAATGGAATTAAAATTAAAAAAAAAACATGCTTTCTGAGGTGCCCCTTCTGAATGCTATATATACAGCCACAGATGATATCCCATGCTGTCGTAGCAATCTGAACTATAGCGATAAGAGTTCTAAGAATATTCCATGACATTTCTCTAGTGCAAGTATCTTTTTAAATAATGAAACACTGGTTAAATGTTAAATTGTGGGGGGGACACTTAAGGCTTATTATATAATAGATAATTGCACTAACATCACCCATATCTCTTACCTTGTGTTTTGTGAACCACTTGCTCATGGGAAATTAAATATCCAAATTCCTAATTTTAGTTCTGGGTAATCTATTTTTAATGTGAGATTGTTTCAGGGTTGTTTTTTTATATAGCCAAACATTGCTGTGAATTATATAGATACATGGGCTGAAGGTGGATGTCAGCTTGAGGCTGGGATTTTTGCTCTTGGGTCATACTAATCTCTGCATCTTGATGTATGATTCATGGAGATGATCAACTTTGCTCAAATAATCACAGTTTTGACTTAACATAGGTGAACACCACTCTAGATCTGGTTTTTACTTGAAGAAGTGAAACCTGAACTGAATATGGAGTATGCTGCATCTGAACTTTACTGTGTTTAGATTATAATGAGAACAAAGGACCCATTGAAATGGCCTCTTAGCCTGTTTTCTGAGGCTACCTGGGGACTTTCCAGATGATTTGGTAAGCAGCTCTGCCTCATTGCCCACAGGATTCAAGTGGACCATGGAACCAATTCAGAGTGGTAGAACTTATGGTATAGAGTACCTTTTTCATTTTCCTGGGTTCCACAAGCTCAGAAGTATCCCAGTTTACAATGAAAGATGTTACCACTTGGTTTGCTCTGTTATACATCCAGATCTGAGTAAATCAATGTTACTTTGCATAGAAAGAACCCTGGAAAATCATCAGGATAGCCTTCTTATTTAACATATCTTTTTCTTAAATTGTCTGCATCATCCTGAGCCAGAGGTCTATGGACATGACAAGTATGAATAAGAGTAGATTATGCTATGTTGACCATCTGTAGGCCCAAACACTCTGGCTCATTCAAATTTTCTTTTGATCCTATGTCAACAAAACTCC